>NC_083242.1:12362550-12473175 GCF_032191835.1 Heteronotia binoei
GCTCTGGGCGGGTATATTTCAGAGGTGCCAATTTTTTATTTTCTCCTGCTACAATCACCACATTTTCCACAATTATTTCTGTGCTATTTCTGTCCAAATGGCATGGAGAAACATTAGGGGAACCCTGCTGGGTCAGACCAGTGGTCAACCTAGTCTGGAAGGGGCACACAATTCGAAGCTTCCCACCCGCTGTTGTTGCCGTCCAGCCATTGGAATTCAGAGAAGCACGGCCTCTGAATGGAACCATCGTGGCTAATAGCTAGGGGTAGAGCTCTTCTTCCATGAATCTGTCTACACTCTATTAAAGCCATCTAAGCTGGTGGCTGTGCATACATCCCAAGGCTGGCCTGGCCACTAGGCAAACTAGGCCATTGCCTAGGGTGCTGGCCTTTGGGGGGTACCAAATTGGGTGCCCCTCATGTATCTCAGTGACGTTATCATAGGGTTGCCAAGCCCCCTGCGGTCTCCGGAGGGGGATTGTTATTTGACTGTACCATAGAGCTTTCCCTCCCAAAATGCTAGAGTGTCCGGGGAGGCCTAGAGCAGCCGGCGCACAACGTTGCCAGTGTGATGATGTCACTTGTGGGTGATGTCATCACGCCATCGACGTCAGGGGAGGTTCCCCCTGCTGGCTCAATGTGGGCCGGCGGGTTGGGAACCTCCCGGGTGGGAGAATCCCCGCCCGGCCCGGGGGGTTGGCAGCCCTAGGTTATCAGTGCAGTGTGGTGCTAGAAGTTAGTCTTGCCTACGGTGCCAGACAGTCTAGGGTAGGCTTCCCAATCCCCAGGTCCCAGCGGGGGATCCCCTGGTTTTACAGGCTTCCCCCCTCCCCCAGCCAGCTGGCCGGCGGGGGAAGCCCCGCCCCCACAGCCATTATGCACCTCCATGAACGATTCCCATAGGGAATGATGGGGAATTGATCTGCGGGTATTGGGGGCTCTGGGGGGGCTGTTTTTTGAGGTAGAGGTGCCAAATTTTCAGTATAGCATCTAGTGTCTCTCCCCAAAATACCTCCCAAGTTTCAAAAGGATTGGACCAAGGGGTCCAATTCTATGAGCCCAAAAAGAAGGTGACCCTATCCTTCATTATTTTCTATGGAAGGAAGGCATTTTAAAAGGTGTGCTATCCCTTTAAATATGATGGCCAGAACTCCCTTGGAGTTCAATTATGCTTGTCACACCCTTGCTCCTGGCTCCACCTCTAATGTCTCCTGGCTCCACCCCCAAAGTCTCCTGGCTCCACCCCCAAAGTCCCCAGATATTTCTTGAATTGGACTTGGCAATCCTAGTCTAGGGCCAGCCCTGCATACATCCAGTGGCAGTGAGTTCCACACATTACTTATATCGCAGAGCTGGGAACAGTGCAGAAGAGGGCAAGAAAGATAATTAAGGTGTTAAAGCTCCTTTCCTATGAGGGAGGGTTAAAAAGTCTGGGGCTTTGCAGTTTAAAGAAAAGACAAGGGTGTGTGTGTGTGTGTGTGTGTAACAGAGGTGTGTCACTGTGGTGGGGAAAGTCCATCTCTTTCTCCAATCATGCTAGAATTGGCACCGGAGCGGAGTCCCAGATGAAGCTTATGGATAATAGATTCCGGCAGGGCTTTTATTTGTAGAAAAAGACCAGCAAGAACTCATTTGCATATTAGTCCATGATGGTGCATTTGTAAAAGAGGGTACAGGAAGGTGGTCTCATATTAAAAAGGCCAGTAAATAGTGGAAAGAAATACATACTGAAATTAAAAAAAAAATTGAAGATAAAAAGTTTGCTATGCTACCTGAGATAACGTTACGAGGAATTTTACCAGTTAATATAGATAGAACGGTAAAGGAACTGTTTAGATATACGTTAACTGTGGCACGATTAATATGTACAGCTAAATAGAAAGCCAAGGTAAGACAAAATGCAAGAATATGCTGTCATGGCGAAACTGACAAATTATATAAATAAGAGACCGATAAATGAATTTGAGGACAACTGGAGAGCTTTTTATGCTTGTTATAATTAATTTTCCTGTTAGTCTGAAGAAGTTGGTGGAAATGCAGCAGACTGCTACATTCAGCAATTCCCGTGAGTAAAGTGATTGCCCAAGTGAGATTGCAAAAGAGTGGACTTGCAAACTGTTTATTTTGACTGCTTGTGTGTGTGTGTGTGTGTGCACTTTCATTTAGTGGAAGTACAGCTGCTGGGGAACAAGGAAATGAAGACTGTATTCAGGGGAACTGCGCTACTATATTTTTATTTATTTATTTTAGGGAATGGGAAAGTCTCCAGGCTCCACTCCTAAAAGTCCCCAGGTATTTTCTGAGTTGGATCTGGCAATCCTAGAGTAACCCGATATTAAAAAAACCCATAAGAAAACAAAATCTGTACCTAAGTATAGTCATCAAAGAGTCCTAGGACCAATACAAGTCTAAGTTGCTGTAAAGCAAGATCGTTAACAGAAAAACAGTTCTTATGTTTACAGTTTAGCTACATGTCTACTTGCATGCATGAAATACATATGTCTTCAAATTACATATTTCCAATCTACATATCAGAGAGAGTATCAAAGTGGATAATTATTACAAACTGTAAGGCGGTCATCCTAAAACTATACAGAAGAAGAAAAAGACTGCCGTGAAAACATCGTCATGAGACGGCTCCCCAGAGTTGGAAATGACTGGTGCTTGCACAGGGGACTACCTTTACCTAAAGAGTCCCGTGGTGCAGAGTGGTAAGCTGCAGTACTGCAGTCCTAAGCTCTGCTCAAGACCTGAGTTAGATCCCAGCGGAAGCTGGGTTCAGGTAGCTGGCTCGAGGTTGACTCAGCCTTCCATCCTTCTGAGGTCGGTCAAACGAGTCCCCAGCTTGCTGGGGGGTAAAGTGTAGATGACCGGGGAAGGCAATGGCAAACCACCCTGTAAAAAGTCTGCCATGAAAACATTAAAACAACATCACCCCAGAGTCGGAAACGACTGGTGCTTGCACAGGGGACTACCTTTTTTAATGAAAACATACTATGTGAAAATAGTAAAATAATACGTGCAAAGTTTTATTGGGATGCATTGTATCATGCATTCCTTTATTAATGATTGTCCTTGGTATTTTTAAAAAGTGCCCCTGGTATTTTCCTTTATTTTTTTTCCTTTGTCCCCCCTTTTTTATTCTGTATTACTATAAGAAAGTAAACAATATGTTATGAACATATGAACATATGAAGCTGCCTTATACTGAATCAGACACTTGGTCCATCAAAGTCAGTATTGTCTTCTCAGACTGGCAGCGGCTCTCCATGTTTTTAAACAATTCTCCAGCTGTCACTCCAAGCAGTGGGAGGGCAACAGGGAACCCTGTTGTGCTATTTGGTTGCTCTAGCCAGAACATTTAAGACCTCTATGGTTTTCAGATCAGACCTACCTCAAGGCCTGCGTCCGTGATGGTTGATCTCTTAAGGCTCATGGACTTCACCCCTTTCTTGGATAAAGGATAGTTATCGATGAACTCGCAAATGTCCAGGTCAGAGACTCCGACCAGGCAGAAACCGTCGAAGCCCCTGACGGCAAACCCTTGGAGGTTGACAAACTCTTTCTCCCCGCTGGGCAGGACGTTGTAGAGCTCTTTGGTGTGTAGCACCGGCATCAGGCCCACCCAGAACTTGGGCTGGTACAAAACCCTCCTCCACGCTTTACACACCTGGGCCAGGACACACTTCTCGCAGGCCGAGAAGTACCAAAAGAGACGGTTGAGGATCTTCTCGTCGACACCCAGTTGCCTTTCGGTGGGGGAATTGGAGAGCCCCTCCAGGGAAGAGACTTCCCCGTTGGTTGGGGAGATCTCACCGGAGTGGAGTCCCACCACAGCGGCTCCAGAAGGTGACGGCACGCCGGAAAGCGCGGCCAAGGAGAGCGGTGAAGCCAGGCTGGGCATGGGCAAGTCACTGTGATTGGCTAAGGCTGGGCTGATAATGGCAGGCACGGAGGAAGGCTGGCACAAGCGGTTTTTCATCGCAGGTGTCCCTTTGGTGATGCTGGCGGAGCCGAGTCCATTGGCCTGGGCCGGGATCTTCACTAGCCCGTTCCGGGGTAAACATGGGGGTTTGGTATCACCGTTACTCTGGTTCGACATCTTCCAAGGTCACTCTGAAATATAAGGGAAGAGGGCATGAGCAGGGCCGGTTTCAGGTTTGGGGAGGGGCAAAGCAGAGAGTTTATTATTATTATTATTATTATTATTATTATTATTATTATTATTATTATTATTATTATTATTATTATTATTATATTTATGAAATGCCCCAATATATATCAATATATACCTATATATATCAATGATAAAACAGCAGATAAAATCATGCAACCAGGAGTTTTTTTGTAGCAGGAACTCCTTTGCATATCAGGCCACACACCCCTGATGTAGCCAATCCTTCAAGATCTTAAAGGGCTCTTACCTCAGGGCCTACTGTAAGCTCCAGAAGAATTGGCTACATCAAGGGGTGTGACAGCTTCAAGAGGGGATTGGATAAGCATATGGAGCAGAGGTCCATCAGTGGCTATTAGCCACAGCTTATCATTGGAACTCTCTGTCTGGGGCAGTGATGCTCTGTATTCTGGGTGCTTGGGGGGGCACAGTGGGAGGGTTTCTAGCCCCACTGGTGGACCTCCTGATGGCAGTGGGTTTTTGGCCACTGTGTGATACAGTGTTGGACTGGTTGGGCCACTGGCCTGATCCAACATGGGTGTGTGGCCTAATATGCAAAGGAGTTCCTGTTACAAAACAAGCCTTTCATGCAACAATTTAAATATACAGTCAAACATGTAATTAAAATACCTAAAATTCAAGTTGGTGCCCTAATATCTTATTCACGTACTGGATCGCGACGACGCTCCACAGGGAGGGCAAGAGGAAGGACACAGATGAAACAAGGAGAAAGGGGGTGTAGGGTACCCGCCATGATCTCACCATCACCGTCTTCAACCAAAAGTTGGGTGAAACATCTCTGCCTTGCAGGCCCTGTAGAATTACATTAAATTCCACAGGTTTTCGTAGGGTTGCCAAGTCCCTCCACTGCTGTGGCGGGGGACTGTTCTCTCTTTCACTCAAAGCACACATGGCATGATGATGTCACCCGGAAGTGATGTCATCGTTCCGGGAACATCACACCGGGGACACTCTAGGACTCGCGAAAAAAAACCTCTATGGTACCATGGAGTTTTATTGCGAGTCCTACAGCATCGCCCCCTTAGGCATCTCTTTTCTAAACTGAAAAGTCCCAGACTCTTCAGCCTTTCCTCATAGAGAAGGTGCTCTAACCCCCTCATCTTGGTTGCCTTCCTCTGTATTTTTTTTTCCAGCGCTGAAATGATGATGCGATGGTGATGAGTTGCCAAATGTGTACCCTTCTATTCTGCCCTTAAAAGGGCCACCAAAGTGGCTAACAACAAGAACCATAGATTTATACCCCACCCTTCTCTCTGAATCAGAATCTCAGAGTGGCTTACAATCTCCTTTCCCTTCCTCCCCCACAACAGACACCTTGTGAGGCGAGGGAGGCTGAGAGAGCTCTCCCAGAAGCTGCCCTTTCAGGACAACTCCTACGAGAGCTATAGCTGACCCAAGGCCATTCCAGCAGGTGCAAGTGGAGGAGTAGGGAATCAAACCCGGTCCTCCCAGATAAGAGTCTGCGCGCTTCACCACTGTACTCACAATTGAAATTGTACATGATCAATCACATTTCAAAATAATTAAAATCAAGCCCCCCCAACACACATTAAACATTAAAACAATTAAAAACAGAGCTGAAGTGCAGAATAGCGAGTGAGCAGGGGGGGGACGTGTAGCAGTGCCCCCCCCCCAAATACCTGAGGGTTACCCCACCTCAGGGTTACACTGACACCAGTTCTAATATTAAGAGACAGCAAAAGAGAAGCGGCTCCTAAACCCAGAGATCACTAAATTGCTGCACCACCCAGAGCAATCAATTACATAACCAAGACATGAGCTCAAATTAACCACTCACACGAAAGGTTGCTCATTGCACGATAGACAACTGCACGCTACCTATGAGACATTGGCTCTGACCAGTAATCTGTACTTGTACTCTCTGGACCAAAACTGGAAGGCGATAAGAAACATCACTCAGCATGTCTGCAATTGACCAAAGGGCGGAAGGCCAGACTCACCAAGGCCTCACAAACTTCAATGCGGCACAAGGCCATAGAGCAGAGGTGGCCAAACTTGCTTAACAAGAACCACGCAGAATAAATGTCAGATGTTTGAGAGCTGCAAGACATCAATGTCAGGTGTTTGAGGGAAGGAAGGTAGGATGGAAGATGGGGATGGAGGGAGAGGTGTAAAGAAAGTAACTTTAAATGCTTTCTCCAGCTTTGAGAAGTGAACATAAGAACATAAGAGAAGCCATGTTGGATCAGGCCAATGGCCCATCCAGTCCAACACTCTGTGTCACACAGTGGCCAAAAAAAATTATATATGCACTCACACATATACACACTGTGGTTAATAGCCACAGATGGACCTCTGCTCCATATTTTTATCTAACCCCCTCTTGAAGCTGTCTATGCTTGTAGCCACCGCCACCTCCTGTGGCAGTGAATTCCACAGGTTAATCACCCTTTGGGTGAAGAAGTACTTCCTTTTATCCGTTTTAACCTGTCTGCTCAGCAATTTCATCGAATGCCCACGAGTTCTTGTATTGTGAGAAAGGGAGAAAAGGACTTCTTTCTCTACTTTCTCCATCCCATGCATTATTTTGTAAACCTCTATCATGTCACCCCGCAGTCGACGTTTCTCCAAGCTAAAGAGTCCCAAGCGTTTCAACCTTTCTTCATAGGGAAAGTGTTCCAACCCTTTAATCATTCTAGTTGCCCTTTTCTGGACTTTCTCCAATGCTATAATATCCTTTTAGAGGTGCGGTGACCAGAATTGCACACAGTATTCTAAATGAGACCGCACCATCGATTTATACAGGGGCGTTATGAAACTGGCTGGTTTGATTTAAAGAGGAGAAATGCCTTCACCAAGCCAGGTGATGGGGCAGAGAGGGCTTCAAAAGTCACACAATACATGTGAAGGAGCCACGTGTGGCTACCGAGCCACAGTTTGGCCACCCCTGCCATAGAATCTGCCTTCCAAAGTAGCCATTTGAGTCTGCAAGACTCAAGGAGGTTGCGAAGGAGGCCTCACATTCTTTTGCCTTGGGTTATTCTCGGTTTTTAAACTCCTTTTTTCATCCTATATCAATGTGTATATTGTGTTATGAGCCTTTATGCACTAGGGTTGCCAGCCTCCAGGTGGGGCCTGGAGATCTCCTGCTTTTACAACTGATCTTCCGCTGGCAGAGATCAGCTCCCCTGGAGGAAATGGCTGCTTGGAAAGGGGGACTCTGTGGCATTGGACCCTGCTGAGGCCCCTCCCCTCCTCAAACCCCACCCTCTCCCAGACTCACACCCAACGTCTCCAGGTATTTTCCAACACAGACCTGACAACCCCATAATCTGTACAGACATTGATTGGCCACTGAAGCAGGCCTATTTGGGCTGAAACACATCAGGTCGCAATAGTTCCTTTTTGTATAGGTTGTATTTTTATGCTGTAAAGAGGCTATGAGTCACGGGTGGCCAACGGTAGCTCTCCAGATGTTTTTGCCTACAACTCCCATCAGCTCCAGCCATTGGCCCTGTCCTAGGTGGCCACAGTGGCATGAGGAAGATTTCCATCTGTCTGCTTGATACATTTTGGTTATTTTCCCATTCTTTGTGGAGGGAAATATTTAAAAGTTTGTCAGATCTCAGAGTTCAGCAAAATTCTCATGGGGGGGGGGTCATCAATGGAGCCCAGAAGCAAGTTTTTTTTGGGGGGGGGGTTAAAAAAGAAAGAGCACAATAAAATTTAGAGGCTCCCGAGCTCTGCTCCTATGAGCTCCTGCTCAAAACGAGGCCTGCTTAAGGGACAGGGGCTGAGAAAAAGGATGAGAAGACACCAACAGAGGTTTTAAAAAACAGCAATGGTTTTTATCATTGGGATGCTGTTGTCTCATGCTGGTGTTTTGTTTGACTGGCAGTCATTGTGACGTCCACATTAACAGGTCTGGTATCCCACTGTGCTCTGTAGCTTGAGAAATAGCACGGAATGGATGCATGTTAGAAGAAGAGAGGAGCCCCGTGGTGCAGTGTGGTAAAGCTGCAGTACTGCAGTCTACACCCTCTGCTCACGACCTGAGTTCGATCCCAGTGGAAGTTGGGTTTTCAGGTAGCCAGCTCGAGATTGACTCAGCCTTCCATCCTTCCAAGGTCAGTAAAACGATTCCCCAGCTTGCTGGGGGGGGGGGGGGCGGGAAGTGTAGATGACTGGGGAAGGCAATGGCAAACCACCCCATAGAAAGTCTGCCATGAAAATGTCGTGATGTGACATCATCCCAGAGTCAGAAATGACTGCTGCATGCACAGGGGACTGCCTTGACCTTTTTAAGTCTGAAGAAGAAGAGATGAAGAACAGATTGGATTTATACCCCAGCCTTCTCTCAGAGAGGTTCACAATCGCCTTTCCTTCCTCTCCCCCCAACAGACACCCTGTGATGCAGGTGGGGCTGAGAGAGCTCTTGAGAGAACTGCTCTTGAGAGAACAGCCCTCTGGGAACTTGTGACTGACCCAAGATCACACCATCAGATGCCTGTGCAGTAGTGGGGAATCAAACCCAGTTCTCCCAGATTAGAGACTGTCTCAACTGCAGCACCAGACTGGCTCCTAACCATGATGCCAAATTGGTTAGAAATTACTGGGGAGCTTTGGTTTGGTGTAGTGGTTAAGTGTTCAGACTCTTATCTGGAAGAAATGGGTTTGATTCCGCACTCCTCAACTTGCAGCTGCTGGAATGGCCTTGGGTCAGCCATCGCTCTCGCAGGAGTTGTCCTTGAAAGGGCAGCTTCTGTGAGAGCCCTCTCAGCCCCACCCACCTCACAGGGTGTCTGTTGCGGGGGAAGAAGATAGAGGAGATTGTAAGCCGCTCTGAGTCTCTGATTCAGAGAGAAGGGCTGGGTATAAATCTGCAGTCTTCTTCTTCCTCCTCCTCTTCCTCCTCCTTCTGAAATCCACATTCCATTCAGTTTTGCGAACAAATAGCCCCCAGACATTCTATCGCAGCTGCCACATGATTGACGGAAGTCCGGATTGACCATTCGGTTGAGAAGGGCAGAACGCTTCCTGTACGTCTGTCCAGATTATACAGACCAAGTGAAACCACTGCTGAACCGCCGGGCAGAAGGAAGGCCATTAATCAAACGCTTGGGGTTTGTTGCGCATATCCTGGCAAGACCTTTTGTGTCTATTTGCATATGCTGCCGTACGCGATCTACGGCTTCCAGCCCTGCAGGCTTAATTTGTGTTTCCAGCGAAGTCAATTTTTGATCAGTTTGCGGAGCTGCTTAATTGAGGCCCTGGATACGAAATAACATCTGCAACCCAATTTGCCGGGGGTGGTTCCCCTCCCCCCCTGTCTTCAACAGCCCATCCCCGCATTTAGGAACTGAACGTATACCATCCTCCCTTTCAAAACTCATATGCTGTAGGACAAGGTAGATGTCGCATGGGAAATCTGTGATCAAAACTGCCCACATGAAGGAAAAAAAAACCCTATATTAAAAGCAGTCATTTAAGGCAGGGGTGGGGAACCTCCGTCCCGAGGGCCGTATGCGGCCCTTGAGGTCACTTGGTGTGGCCCTCGGGGATTGCTGGGTTGAACCAAGCCATGTGGCAGCCTCTCTGGGGCCTGGCTGGCCAGCGAGGATCGTGGGGCCCAGCTAGGGTTCCCAAATCCCCCGCTAGGCCTGGAGACTCCAGATTTGGAGCCTCCTCCCCCCGCTGGCCATAAAAGGGAAAGCGGGGGGAGGGGAGGGAGGAGAACGGCAGCCAGAGCTCTTCCGTTTTCTCAGGCTGCTTCCCGCCCCCAGTCAGCTGGCCGGTGAAGGGAGGGGAGCCCAGCCACGCCCCCAAAGGACCATGTGCCTTTGCACCTCCGGAGGTGAGTGAGTTCTGTCCCCTGCATCAGATTTCCCAGAAACGAGGGGGGGGAGGGGGAGGGGGGGAGAGGGAAACGTCTTCTCATAGGGTATAATGGGGAATTGATCTGGAGGTTTCGGGGGCTCTGGGGGAGCTGTTTTTTGAGGTAGAGGCACCAAATTTTCAATATAGTATCTAGTGCCTCTCCCCAAAGTATCCCCCAAATTTCAAAACGATTGGACCAGGGGGTCCAATTCTATGAGCCCCAAAAGAAGGTGCCCTTATCCTTCATTATTTCCTATGGAAGGAAGACATTTAAAAAGGTGTGCTGTCCCTTTAAATGTGATGGCCAGAACTCTCTTGGAGTTCAGTTATGCTTGTCACACTCTTGTTCCTGGCTCCGCCCCCAATGTCTCCTGGCTCCACCCCCAAAGTCTCCTGGCTCCACCCCCAAAGTCCCCAGATATTTCTTGAATTGGACTTGGCAACCCTAGGCCCAGCTGTGCAGCCTCCCCAGGGCCAGGCAGAGATCACAGGCCCCAGATGTACTGTGCGGCAGCCTCCCTGGGGCCTGGCTGGCTGGCCAGAATTGCTGCAGGGCCTGGAAAAGTTACTGTCACAGTTCAGGTTGCACTTGATGATCCCAGAGGGTGTATGCTAATGAGTGTGTGACCTAATAAGCTAATATCAGGGGATGTGGTCTAATATGCTACTGAGTGCCTGCTGGGCTTTTTGTACAAAAAAGCCCTGGACCTATGCAGGTGGCGGGCCATGTGTGTGTGTGTGTGCCAGATTAGGCTCTCCCCACATGATTTCAAATAGAAAAATAATTATTTGCATTAATTTTGCTGGTCTGAATCATTCTCCCTTGGCGGAGCACTGTTTTTTACGTTGATAATTTTTTATGGCCCACAAATGATGTTATAAATATCCATATGGTCCTTGGCAGAAAAAAGGTTTCCCACCCCTGACTTATAGAAAAGCTCTATGATAATCATCGGGCATTCAGTGGTGCATATTGCTATGCAGTCCACCTTCCGAAGTGGCCATTTTCTCCAGGTGACTGGATCTCTGCCCCCTGGCAATCAGTTGTAATCCCAGGAGATCTTCAGCCAGCACCTGGAGGTTGGCAACACAAATAGGTTTCTATTTGCAGTGAGGCTTCCCAATCCCCAGGTCCTAGCGGGGGATCCCCCTGTTTTACAAGCTTTCCCCGCCCCGAGCCAGCTGGCTGGCAGGGGAAGCCCCGCCCCCATCTATTATTCCCTATGGAGAATGATTCCCATAGGGAATAATAGGGAATTGATCCGCAGGTATCGGGGCCTCTGGGGGGGCTGTTTTTTTAGGTAGAGGCACCAAATTTTCAGTATAGCATCTAGTGCTTCTCCCCAAAATATCTCCCAAGTTTCGAAATGATTGGACCAGGGGGTCCAATTCTAAGAGCCCCAAAAGAAGGTACCCCTATCGTTCATTATTTCCTATGGAAAGGGGGAATTTAAAAAGGTGTGCTGTCCCTTTAAATGTGATGACCAGAACTCCCTTGGCGTTCAATTATGCTTGTCACATCTTTGCTCCTAGCTCCACCCCCAATGTCTCCTGGCTCCACCCCCAAAGTCTCCTGGCTTCACCCCCAAAGTCCCCAGATATTTCTTGAATTGGACTTGGCAGCCCTATTTGCAGTCCTCAGAATGAGCTCCCAGACCTGATTTTCTGGACCACAGCTGGTCTACGCACCCTTCCTGTACTCTGTGCCAATATTGGGTTCCCCCCCTCTCAGTTGGAAACAAATAGATTCCAGGTGTTTTTACATTCCGTTTGATTCAGAGTTTTAGAGTCCTCAAATCGCCTTCCACTTTAATTATTTTCGTTTTACATTTGTGGATTTGCTCTGCATATTTTGCATAGCCAAACTTCTATATTTCCTGTTGAAAACGTTTCAATTGGGGGGGGGGGGAGGGCAGATGGAATACCAGTGCTTAGTTAAATGTATACGATCACTTGGAAGTCCTGTCAACACTGCAAAAACAAAACAAATTTAAATTACAAGATGAGGCAAGCAATGATACATAAAAATTTCAAGTACTGTCAGTTCTCATGCAAATTACTGCACCTTGTGGCTGTTAGAGGAGTCTTTTAAAATGCATGAAAACTTCTACAATACAAGTTTGAAACGCCTATAGAGAAATGACTGGATCAAAACTAGTTTTGAGAAAAATGTTGTAGCAGCAGCACCAGAACTCATCTCACCGAAACAAATGTAGATGCTTCAGGCAGTAACGATGCAAAACAGTTGTGAGAACGTTAGGTAATGTAAAAGATGAGTTTCCAATGCGGTGATAGAGAGTCACAAACTGTCAGTGCAAAAACCTCCTCCATGTAAACCAGGCGTGTCAAACTAATTTGTTATGAGAGCTGGATTTGACATAAATGAGACCTTGTCGGGCTGGGCCTATAATGCCAGGTAGCAGAGATATAAGCTTTATAAAGGACACAAACACAAAGATTTTTTTAAAGCGTAAAGTAAAACATTAGCATTCATTGGTCTTAAAGGTGCTTTCTTTGTATCTCTCCTGTGCGATCCAGGGAAATGGGCAAAGGAAGCTCTGGCTCTTTCTTTCCTTCCCCAGAGAACCAGGAGGCGGAGGAGCCTCAGCCAATGGAAGGAAGAGAGGCTTGGCTCAGTAGCTCTGTTGTGTGACTGAGAGAGCTTGGCAAAGCAAGCTCTTCCACCCCAAGGGAGAAGCCTCAGCCAATGGAGAAAATAGATGCTTTGCTCTGTAGCTCCTGTGCAATTGACCAAACCTGGCAAAGCAAGCTGCGATGCAGAAGGAAGCATATGACGGCCAGTTGCTTTGGGGTATCAAGGGCCACAACAGGCACAAGCCAAAGTAGGGCTCCAGTCCATGCTAGCTTCTGCTAAAGCAGGGGTGGCCAAACTGTGGCTTAGGAGCCACATGTGGATCTTTCACACATGTTGTGTGGTTCTCAAAGCCCCCCACTCCACCCCATTGGCCAACTTGGAGTAAGCATTTGTTTCTTTAAATCACATCACCAAACAAGCCACCCAGCAGCTTGGAGAATGCATTGAAATTTAAAGTGCTTTCTTTCCACCTCTCTCTCCCATCTCTTTTCCTCCTTCCTTCCTTCCTTCTTCCTTCCTTCCTTCCTTCCTTCCTTCCTTCTCCTCTTCCTTCCTTCCTTCCTTCCTTCCTTCCTTTCCTTCTTCCTCCTTCTTCCTTCTTCCTTGTCTTGTGGCTCTCAAACATCTGACGTTTATTCTTTGTGGCTCTTCATTAAGCAAGTTTGGCCACCCCCTGTTCTACAGCAAAAAGCTGCTTCCTCTTTAAGGTGCTGTGTGAACGCTCCTGTTTATTTTCCACCGCCCCAGCCTCACACGACTCCCCCTCTGGGATCCTTATAATAGCAATGATCATTATCCTGCAAATCGTACCGTAATGTTGGAGGCAAAGTTAATTCAGTAATTTGCCGGGAAGCCGGTGTGATAAACAGAAGAGGAAGACTCATTTTCTAGATTATAACTCTCCAATCAACAAACACCGAAATCTGCATTTAGAAGACGAGGGAAGGGAACAGATTAATGAGAGCGTGCTCTCTCCGCAGGTTCGTCTGGAGAAACAGCCTGGCACAGAGAAAGAAATGCCGTCCCCGTTTCACCTTTTGGAGTGGTTTTTTTAAATTTCGAGGGGGGGGTGCCCCTTTAAAAAAGTGGCCAGTGGGTGCACACACGGCTGGGGTGGCCAGAAGACAAAGGGGGGCTCATCAGAGGGCCACTGGCCAATTTCTCGCGGTCATGTAATGCCTGGTGTTTGCTGGGATTATGCAAGAATGTAAGCAGGGCTTTTTTCGTGGCAGGAACTCCTTTGCATTTTAGGCCAAACACCCCCGATGTAGCCAATCCTCTTAGAGCTTACAAGACACCCTGTAATAAGAGCCCTGTAAACTCTTGGAGGATTGGCTACGTAGGAGGGGTGTGGCCTAATATGCAAAGGAGTTCCTACTACGAAAAAAAGCCCTGAATGTAAGAGTGTCCATACTGTATCAAACTAATGGACCACCAGCCTTCAGGTGCAGCCTGGGAATCTCCCAGAATTCTCTCAGCCTGCAGAGATCAGTTCCCCTAGAGCAGTGGTGGCCAAATTTGCTTAACGTAAGAGCCATATAGAATAAATGTCAAATGGTTGAGAGCTGGAAGGAAGGAAGGAAAATAGATGGAGAGGAGGGAGAGGTAGAAAGAAAGCAACTTTAGCATTAAATTCATTCTCCAAGGCACCAGCTGACTTGGCTTGGAGAAGCGATTTAGAGAGACAAATGCCTTTTTCAAGCCAGCCAACAGGGCAGTGGGGGCTTTGAGAGCCACACAATGTGTGTGAAAGAGCCACATGTGGCTCCCGAGCCACAGTTTGACCACCCCTGCCCTAGAGGGTGGACTCCATGGCATTTATACCCCACTGAAGTCCCCCCAAACCCTACCCTCCCACTAGCGTTGCCAGGTCTGTGTTGGAAAATACCTGGAGACTTTGGGGGTGGATCTGGGGGAGGGCGGGGTTTGGGGAGGGGAGGGGCCTCAGCATGGTCCAAAGCCCTAGAGCCCACCCTTCCAAGCAGCCATTTTCTCCAGGGGAGCTGACCTCTGCCAGCTGGAGATCAGTTGTCAAAGTGGGAGATCTCCAGGCCCCACCTGGAGGCTGGCAACCCCAGCAGACTCTAGTAAGAAAGCAAGTAAGCCACACAAGACTGGAGCTACAGTGTGAACGTACTCCCCCCCTCCCCCCTCCAATAACAGCCTATGCAGATAGTAAACATTGTTGGATATTTTGGGAACAAAATTCTAGAAGATCGGTTACGAGACTGAATATCCCACTGAAGGCTTAACGTTTTTGAAAAAGGAAACTGCTCCAATTTGTTTGGTGACCCTGCAGGAGCTGGCACAGGACGGACACTCGAAATGAATTCAGTGGTAACCAGCTAAGAATAGCTTTCAGCGCTGCAGAATAACGGGTGAGGCGTGTGTGACCATGCGTGAGCATGTATGCATGCCCAGACAGTGATCCTCAGTCGGAGAACAGATGAACGCATGATTTATTTTCTCTCCTTTGAGATAGCTGCAAAGCCCTAGGATGTAACGTCTGCTTTGGAGAACGGTGAGTCCAAGAGAAGACTTAAGTCCACAGGAATCCAGCCTTCTGCCACCCGGAGACAGGATATTGCTGATGAAGAGATATGGATTCTGACCACACTGAGAGCCAGCACAGCGTAGCTGGGGTTGCCAACATTCAGGTGGAAGAGACCCGGGCTGGCCAAACTGTGGCTCGGGAGCCACATGTGGCTCTTTCACACATGCTGTGTGGCTCTCGAAGCCCCCACTGCCCCATCAAATTGAAAGCCACCAGGGGAAGGGCCTTCTCGATCGCAGTTTCCCGCTGGTGGAATCAACTGCCAGAGGAAGTGCGGGCCTTGCGGAACCTTGTCGAGTTCTGCAGGGCCTGCAAGACCACTCTCTTCCAGCTGGCTTTTAATTAACATGAGCCTACATCGTAGAAGAAATAACATCGCCACTGGAAAACTGGAAAACTGAATAATATATAACATCTAGATCTTAGCACCAAATTAAATGCTGACTGTTTTATTTATTTATTTAATTTATTGTTTATTCTTCGTATTTATATCCCGCCCTCCTCGCCAAAGCAGGCTCAAATAATTTTATAGAATAATTTTATAGAATATTTGATTTATAATATGTATTGTTTTAACTATTGTAGTGTTTTTATGCTGTGAGCCACCCTGAGCCTGCTTCGGTGGGGAGGGCGGGATAGAAATCAAATAAAAATAAAATAAATCAGCCAGTTTGGAGAAAGCATTTGTCTCTTTAAATCACTTCTCCAAGCAAAGCCAACTGGCAGATTGGAGAATGCATGTAAAGTTAAAGTTGCTTTCTTTCCACCTCTCTCCCTCCCTCCCTCCCTCCCTCCCTCCCTCCTTCCTTCCTTCCTTCCTTCCTTCCTTCCTTCCTTCCTTCCTTCCTTCCTTCCTTCCTTCCTTCCTTCCTTCCTTCCTTCCTTCCTTCCTTCCTTCCTTCCTTCCTTCCCTCCCTCCCTCCCTCCCTTCCTTCCTTCCTTCCTTCCTTCCTTCCTTCCTTCCTTCCTTCCTTCCTTCCTTCCTTCCCTCCCTCCTTCCCTCCCTCCCTCCCTCCTTCCTTCCTTCCTTCCTTCCTTCCTTCCTTCCTTCCTTCCTTCCTTCCTTCCTTGTCTTGCATCTCTCAAACACCCGGCATTTATTCTATGTGGCTCTTATGTTAAGCAAGTTTGGCCACCTCTGGTAGAGACCATAGGAGATTCACAGAAAACAGAACGTGAGCAATAGTACAACAGTGAATGAATTAACAAGGTTCAACTATGATAAATACGTTTCGATGTTTATAATATCATGAAAATGCTTGGTATCAAAACAGGTGCAATCCAAAAAGTTCACAAATAGCAATTTCAAAATTCTCAAATCCCCAGCTCGCTAAGAAAGGCAAATGGACAACTCTCGAGAAACTGGAGTCCTCGTTTGCACTCCGACATTTTCAGGAAGGCAAATGGACCACTCCCAGAAGAAACAGAGCCTTCGCTTGTGCTCACAGTGTCCACAAAATAAAGTTGCTCAGTTAATATTAATTTCCCATTTGAAATTAAAGTGCTTGTGCAGAGTCTAAATACATGGTTTTTAAATTTCCTTAGCTGTGTCCCCCCCCCCTCCCCTCCCGCATATGCGACTGCTGGTTCCTAGGGTTGGCAGGTCTGTGCTGGAAAATACAGGGAGACTTTGGGGGTGGATCCAGGAGAAGGCGGGGTTTAGAGTCCCCCCTTCCAAGCAGCCATTTTCTCCAGGGGAGCTGATCTCTGCCAGCTGGAGAACAGTTGTAAAAGTGGGACATCTCCAGGCCCTACCTGGAGGCTGGCAACTCTGCATTATACATGTTCTCATTAGTGCAGGAGACAGAGCCGAAGGAATGCTGGCTTTTATATTTTCAAAGGGGAAGCATTTATTCTTGCGAGAGAGGCTTTTCTTTTTTTTTTTGCAACTAACAAGGACTAACCTAATTGAGGCCAAAACGGCACCTCCTCCGCTCCATCCTTCTGAGCGCGACAATCTGCAAACTTTAGCTTTCCTTTATGCCCGCTGGTATTTCCTCTTGCCTTCCCCCCCCCCCCAATTTTTTAAAAAATGTTCCTAACATCCATTTAAAAAAGCAGTTCTGGGAAACTTAAAACCTCTCTTGTTCTGTTTTTGTCATTTAGAATGGTGACCCCACCAAGGGGGTTTCAAGGCAAGGGAGAAGCAGAGGTGGTTGGCCATTGCTTTCCTCTGCAGAGTCTTGCTTGGTGGTCTCCCATCCAAGACTTATGGTGACCCCAGCAAGGGGCTTCCAATGCAAGAGAGAAACAGAGGTGGTTCGCCATTGCCTTCCTCTGCAGAGTCTTGCTTGGTGGTCTCCCATCCAAGATTTATAGTGACCCCAGCAAGGAGCTTCCAAGGCAAGGGAGAAACAGAGGTTGTTTGCCATTGCCTTCCTCTGCAGAGTCTTGCTTGGAGGTCTCCCTTCCAAGACTTATGGTGACCCCAGCAAGAGGCTTCCAAGGCAACTGAGAAGCAGAGGGAGTATGCCATTGCCTTCCTCTGCAGAGTCTTGCTTGGAGGTCTCCCTTCCAAGACTTACGGTGACCCCAGCAAGGGGCTTCCAAGGCAAGGGAGAAGCAGAGGTGGTTGGCCATTGCCTTCCTCTGCAGAGTCTTGCTTGGAGGTCTCCCTTCCAAGACTTATGGTGACCCCAGCAAGAGGCTTCCAAGGCAACTGAGAAGCAGAGGGAGTATGCCATTGCCTTCCTCTGCAGAGTCTTGCTTGGTGGTCTCCCATCCAAGATTTATAGTGACCCCAGCAAGGAGCTCCCAAGGCAAGGGAGAAACAGAGGTGGTTTGCCATTGCCTTCCCCTGCAGAGCCTTCCTTGGTGTCCTCCTATCCACGACTTACGGTGATCCCAGCAAGCGGTTTCCAGAGCAAATGAAAAGCAGAGGTGGTGGGCCATTGCCTTCCTCTGCAGAGTCTTCCTGGGTGGTCTCTCTTCCAAGTACCAGCCTTGCTTAGCTTCTGAGCTCAGACAACATTGGGCTATGCAATGCTGCCTTCCCTCCACATACTCTGTTTGGGCAAAGTGGAATTTTAGCCCCTTTTCTGTTAAGCTCAGCATGACCGAGAAGATCCTCCTGTCCCGCCATTGTCATGCTAACAAAGCTTTCCGTAGTAACCACAGCAACCCAAGCTGGCAGTTTTGATAACAAATTAATCCTAGAGCTAGGGCATGGGCGGGGCAGGGGGGGGGAAGCCTACCCGTTTAAAATAGGGTTGCCAAGTCCAATTCAAAAAATATCTGGAGACTTTGGGGGTGAAGCCAGGAGATTTTGGGGGTGGAGCCAGGATACTTTGGGGGTGGAGCCAGAAGCAAGGCTGTGACAAGCACAATTGAACTCCAAAGGGAGTTCTGGCCATCACATTTAAAGGGACGGCACACCTTTTAAATGCCTTCCCTCCATTGGAAATAATGAAGATAGGGGCACCTTCTTCGATGCTCATGGAATCGGACTCCCAGTCCATTCCTTTTGAAACTTGGAGGGTATTTTGGGGAGAAGCACTGGATAGTATGCTGAAAATTTGGTGCCTCTGCCTGAAAACAAACAGCCCCAGATACCGATGGATCAATTCTCCATTCTACCATATGGGAATCGGTCTCCATAGGGAATAATGGAGTGCCCAGCAGACATTTCCCTCCCCCCCCTCGCTTTCTGATGACCCTGAAGCAGGGGGAGGGCCTCCAAACCAGGGGATCCCCTGCCCCCACCTGGGGATTAGCAACCCTAATTTAAAATTAGCCATCAGAGAGCTTTGAGCAGAACAGATGTCCTCCCCAAGAGGAAGCACTTCGGTGAGGGGCAGAAAATGGGGAGGCTGGAGGAGTCATGCTTCGAAGCTACCGGTAAATTACTGTCCCTCTTTTTGCCTTTCAAGAATTCCTTACTGCAATATTGTCGGCGCAAATCACGGGAGTCGTCGTTCTTCAGGGGTCAGCTCCCTCTGTGAGAGATTATATCTCTGATAGAGTGCGGCGTGTCGCTAGCACACACAGAAGCAATGCACATCAACAGCACGGCATCGTGCACCATGTTTCGCACGCTGCAGCAGTTGAACTTTTGAGAACATCATATGCAAGGCTAGAGTGGCTTTCCATTAGAGAAGACCAGATGAACAAAGCAGGAGTCAAGTGCGCCTTTAAGACCAACCCATTTTTCTTTTGAACGTCAGCTTTCGTGTGCTCTTAAGCACACTCCATCAGACGAGGAATCCAGCACAGTGAGCAAAGCCAAACAGAGCTGAGCAGAGCCATACATAGCTGGTAGGCAGTGGCCCAGAATGTTACATGGTACAGATTTAAGAACCAAGGACAGTGAAGTAAAATTATCCGGTAGGCAGTGGTTTAGAATGTAAAATGGTGCAATGACAGAATAGTGAAATTAACAAATTGAGCACACCTTTGATCTGAGTAGCATGAGCATGCAAAAGCAACAAAACAGCAGTATCTCAAAATGTGAGATTGTCTGTCAATGACAATGGGAGATGGGTTCAATATATGTAATGGGATAAGCAACCAAAGTCACTGGAATCCAGAGTCACTGGAAAAGACAATTCCACTAGCAAAAGCTGAAGGCTGCAGGAAGGTGGTGGAGGAGGAGGAGACTGGATTTATACCCTGCCCTTTACTCCCCAAGGAGTCTCAGAGCAGCTTACAATCGCCTTTCCCTGCCCCTCCCCACCTGTGAGGCAGGTGGCACTGAGAGAGCCCTGACAGAAACTGCTCTTGAGAGGAACAGCTGTGTGAGAACTTGTGACTGACTCAAGGTCACATCAGCAGGTGCATGTGGAGGAGTGGGGAATCAAACCAGGTTCTCCCAGGTGAGAGTCCAGACACTTAGCCACCAGACACTTAACCACGCCAAATGGAGGAGGAGGAGGAGAATTTATACCCTGCCTTCACTTAGAGTCTCAGGGTGACTTACAAACTCCTTCCCTTCCTCTTCCCACAGCAGACACCCTGTGAGGTAGGTGGGGCTGAAAGAGGTCTGAGAGAATTGTGACTGGCCCAAGGTCACCCAGCAGGCTGCATGCGGAGACTGTTAAATAGCAGGACATTTAGGTCATAGAGAAGGTGGAGAAAGATGTCCTTTTCTCCCTTTCTCACAATACAAGAACTTGTGGGCACTCAATGAGATTGCTGAGCAGTTGGGTTAGAACGGATAAAAGGAAGTCCTTCTTCATCCAAAGGGTGATTAACACATGGAATTCACTGCCATAGGAGGTGGCGGCGGCTACAAGCATAGCCAGCTTCAAGAGGGGAATGGATAAGCATATGCAGCAGAGGTCCATCAGTGGCTATTAGCCACAGCTTATTGTTGGAACTCTCTGTCTGGGGCAAGTGATGCTCTGTATTGTTGGTGCTTGGAGGGAGGCACAGTGGAAGGGCTTCTAGCCCCACTTGTGGACCTCCTGATGGCATTTGGTTGTTGTTTTTTTTGTTGCCACTGTGTGACACAGAGTGTTGGACTGGATGGGCCACTCGCTTGATCCAACATGGCTTCTCTTATGTTCCAAAGGGTGATTAACACATGGAATTCACTGCCGCAGGAGGTGGCGGCGGCTACAAGCATAGACAGCTTCAAGAGGGAGTTAGAGAAACATATGGAGCAGAGGCTACTAGCCACAGCGTATTCTTGGAACTCTCTCTGGGGCAAGTGATGCTCTGTATTCTTGGTGCTTGGGAGGGACAACAGTGGGAGGGCTTCTAGTGTCCTGGCCCCACTGATGGACCTCCTGATGGCACCTGGTTTTTTGGCCACTGTGTGACACAGTGTTGGACTGGATGGGCCACTGGCCTGATCCAACATAGCTTCTCTTATGTTCACCATAAGTTGGAAACAACTTGATGGCACTTAAGGCACAGAGAATGGTTTCCCCAGTTTATCATTAATCCTAAATAGCAAACACCGCCTAGGGTTTGAAAAGGTTTTCCCTAATATATCTTGAAGGGAGCCCCGTGACGCAGAGTGGTAAGCTGCAGTCCTGCAGTCCAAGCTCTGCTCACAGCCTGAGTTCGAACCTGGCGGAAGTTGGGTTCAGGTAGCCAGCTCAGGGTTAACTCAGCCTTCCATCCTTCCGAGGTCGGTAAAATGAGGACCCAGCTTGCTGGGGGGAAAGTGTAGATGACTGGAGAAGGCAGTGGCAAACCACCCCGTAAAAAGTCTGCCGTAAAAACGTTGTGAAACCTGCGTCATCCCAGAGTCGGAAACGACTGGTGCTTGCACAGGGGGACTACCTTTAATATATCTTGAACCCCCAAACAACAAACACCTTCCCTGCATCCCTGTTATGTCGCTGAACAATATCATCTGCAAGACCACTAACAGAGTAATATAAGGAACAGAGAACTGAGACGTGGAGAAGCCGCCTTTGTTATGAAATCTTTTTATAGCACCTAATAATGTAGTTTTAAATTGTTTATATGTGTTTTATTCTTTTATAATTGTATTTACGTTGTTTCATTATGATTGTTTGCCGCCTAGAGTCCGCTCGCGGAGTGGGCGGCTTAGAAATCTAAAATAAGTAAGTAAATGAATGGATGGATGGAGGAGAGTCAGAGATAGGGTCCATGAATATACCACACAGCCAGGGTTGGAATTCTAGCAGGAGCTCCTTTGCATGTTAGGCCACACACCCCTGATGCAGCCAATCCTCCAAGAGCTTACAAGCCTCATTTTTGTAAGCTCTTGGAGGATTGGCTACATCAGAGAGGTGTGGCCTAATATGCAAAGGAGCGCCTGCTAGAATTCCACCCCTGCACACAGCAGAGCAGAGAAGAGCCTCCCGCAATGAAGAAAGCCCAGGGCTGTGATCCTTAATACGAGAAAAGGGATATATAGGGAAGTCTCGATATTTCACCTACATATCGACGGAGGGATCCGGGGAGGATCAGTCAGGCCTCAGAGCCTTTTCAGACTCACAACGCTCCCGAATGGGAAATGTCAACAGAGGACTAAAAATAAAAGCCAGGCCATGAATATTTATGCCCGTGGCCCATTGTTTATTTACAGCACTGGAGTGCCGCCCATCTGGCATGATAACCCTTGGAGACCGGTGGCTCTCCCCTTCTCCCCACCCCCCACTGCCACCTCCCCGCCTTCTATTTCAGACACCATGTGATTATTCCTCAGGGGTGGGGGGATGTCTATTTCTGATCTGTTCTCAGTTCCGCGCTCTGGCATGGCTCAGATTTTTGCACGGGTCCTGTTCCTTTGTGTTGGGCCTTGCTAAGGAAGACTCTCTCGAGGGTTGCCAACCTCCAGGTGGGGCCTGGAGAGCTCCTGCTTTGACAACTGATCAGTGGGCAGAGATCAGATCCCCTGGAGTCAATGTTCCCTTGGTCAGATACATTGGTGGAATTCTAGCAGGAGCTCCTTTGCATATTAGGCCACACCCCTCTGATGTAGCCAATCCTCCAAGAGCTTACAAAAAGAGTCTTGTAAGCTCTTGGAGGATTGGCTACATCAGGGGTGTGTGACCTCCTTGGAATACCAGCAGTCAGGAGGGCAGAGGCAGGCTTTATTCAGCCTCCTCTCTGAATATCCTCCAGGCCCCCAGCAGGAGTCAGTCACCAGGGGTCACCAGGACTTCCAGGTTCTTCTCTGGCAAGTTCTTGGATGGGAGACCTTCTTGGAATACCAGCAGCTGGGAGGGCAGGGGCAGGCTTTATTCAACCACCTTCCTGAATATCCTTCAGTTCCCCAGTAGGGGTCAGTCACTGGGGTGACCATGACTTCCAGGCGCACATGCACACGCACCCATAGTCATGCACATGTGCACATATTTCTTAAAAATACAAAATGACCAGGTGATGTGAAAGATCTCTGCCTAAGACCCCGGTGAGCTGCCGCCAGTCTGAGCAGACAATATTGACGTTGATGGACCTGTGGTCTGGTCTCTATAAGGAAGCTTTCATGTGCGTTCATATGTGTACTGGACTAGAATCGGGCTCTAATAATAAAAACAGAAGCAGACAGCAAATCCGAATAATCATGCCCAGAAGCAATAATGTAGCCAATGTTAACAAAGGTTATATGTTCTTCTTCTAAGGATATGACCTATGACAAACTTTCCTGTAAATTAACATGTATGGATTTTTAAAACGCTTTGTACCTCTTCTGTCTTCCTATTATATTTATTTTTGTGATACTGTCTGTATACTCTGTATACTCAGTCATTGTTGACTGAAGTATTAATGGTTTTATTGTTACGGTCAAAATAAAAATGTGAAATTAAAAATGGGGGGGGCGGTTTTGAGCAGGAATGCAATTCCACCTGGCTTGGTGTCAAGGGGTGTGTCCTAATATGCAAATCAGTTCCTTCTGGGCTTTTGTGCAAAAAAGCCTTGCGCGAAACAATGGTGACATCAGAGGGTGTGGCCTAATATGCAAATTAGTTCATTCTGGGCTTTTAATGCAAAAAACCCCTGTGTGAACCAATGGTGATGTCATGGGGGTGTGGCCTAGTATGCAAATAAGTTCCTGCTGGTCCTTTTCTACAAAAAAGCCCTGATTAAAAACAACAGCAAAGCTTTCTCTGCAGAAAGTCCAGGAGGTGGGCAAAGGGTTGCCAACTGACCCTAAACAAACCCAGCCTGGCCTGCTCCTGTGCTTTAAACCACCTTTTTTGGGGACACAAACATCCCTCTTGCTAACGCCAGCGCATTCAAGCTGCCATTCAGAGGATGGCAGCCACGGCTGCCTGAAAAGTTGGCAGCCCCCTAATGCCTTCCCACCCCCGGCAGGATCTGTTACCGAAGTGCCTTTCTGTCTATCCAGATGCCTGTGAATTATTGATGGCCTCTTCGGGCAGGCCTCCAAGCCCGCCACGCCAAGGAGAGGCCCCCCCGGTGGCACCAGCCAGCCGAGTCGAGTGTCACATTCGATTAGCTTTGCCCAGGCTCTCCTGACCTTGAGAGGCAACGGAGCACACGCATCTCAGCAGACACTCGCCGGCTCAGACATGTCAGAGCCGAGGCCCTGAACGGCTGTCTGCTTCCTTGGCCACCGCGTGAGATCACGTGCCAATGCAGAAGGGCTGGCAGCGCTGAAGCCAGCTGGCTCGGAGGAACCCCACATGGATGCACGCTAACCAGGAGCTCCTCCGCTCCACCCACAGGGAGGCCCGGAGCAGCTGGGTACTTGGATTCGGCTCTGCAAGCAAACAGGAGGCTGCAAGAAGCAAGCCTTGTTTGGGGCAGAAGCTCACCAGAGCAGAGCCCTGGAACCTCTAAACAGGTAGGGTTGCCAAGTCCCCGGAAGTGATGTCATTGCGTCAGTGACACCGCGTGTGGCCGCTCTAGGCATTTCCGGGAAAACTCTATGGTTTTCCTGGACACTCTAGCCATTTGGGAGGGGGGACTCTATGGTACCTATTGTCCCATAGAGTTTTCCCTCCCAAATGACTACAGCATCCAGGAAAACCATAGAGTTTTCCTGGAAACGCCTAGAGCGGCTGCTGCGTGCCCTCACCTAATGTGGGGACCTGGGGATTGGCAGCCGTAAAACCAGGAGTGTCAAACTCTTTTGTTATGAGGGCCGGATCTGACATATTGCAATAACCTTTTCTGGAATTACATGGAACATAACAGGGAACCCATCCATCCGTCAAATGGCAATGTGCAAATACATTAAGCGCCTCCTAGATGCTAGATATATAAAAAAATTTGCAGCAGTTTCAATTACCAATTGGTTCCAAGTTGACAACAAGAAGACAATTTTATGTTTGTCGGTCCTCGCTATTTGCTCACTCCGACAGGGGCCAATGAGTATGGAGCGCAGGTCAGAGTAAAAAGTGCAGTTTAAGAACACAGGTTCTAAAGTTTCTATCTCTGGACATGCACAAGTGCACTCTCTGTTAGCATAGGGAGTTTTATGGCATCTTCCAAGAAGTATCGCAGATGGTAGCGCATTGAAACTAGCTCGCGAATAGGTTCTGTGTTGCCAAGGGGCAGCTAAGCAGGTGAAATATTCAGCCCTATACCCAGGAGGTAAAAACCCCAAACTCAAGGGTGAAGGATCTGACATAAATGAGACCTTGTCGGGCCGGGCCATGTGTGTACCTATTTAACATTAAGTAGCAGAGATATAAACTTTATAAAGGATACAGACAAACACAATTAAAGATTTTTTTAAAAAAAACCCTTAAAATAAAACATGCTTAAAACAGTAACACTCATTGGTCTTAAAGGTACTTTCTTTGAATGTCTCCCATGGAATCCAGGGAACTGGGCAAAGAAAACTATTGCTCTTTCCTTCCTTCCTCAGGGGACCAGGATGGGGAAGAGCCTCAGCCAATAGAAGGAAGAGAGGCTTGGTTCAGAAGTTGTGCTGTGCAATTTGTGGAGCTTGCCAAAGCAAGCTCTACCTCCCCCCACTTCCTCCCCAAGGGAGGAGCCTCAGCCAATAAACAAAATAGCTTTGCTCTGTAGCTCCTGTGTGATTGAGCAAGCCTGGCAAAGCAAGCTGTGATGTAGAAGGAAGCAAGAGAGAGGGAGAAGGAAGCAGATGACAGCCAGTTGCTCAGGGGCCTGATTTGGCCCCTGGGCTGCACGTTTGACACGCCTGATCTAAATGTTATTGTGCTCTTTCTTTCTTACCCCACCCTCCAAAAAAATACTTGCTTCTGGGCTCCATTGTTCAAACCCCCTGTAAAAATTTTGCTGAACTCAGAAAGCTGACAAACTTCATAATATTTCCCCCACAAAAATTGGGAAAATAACCAAACATATAAAACAGACAGACCGATGGAAATCTTTGTCAGGCCACATAAGAGAAAGTAGGCCTCATTTTAGGCAGGAGCTTACAGGAGCAGCACTGTGGAGCCTCTAAATGTTATTGTGTTCTTTCTTTCTTACTCCCCCCACCAAGTAGGGTTGCCAAGTCCAATCCCAGAAATATCTGGGGACTTTGGGGGTGGAGCCAGGAGACTTTGGGGGTGGAGCTAGGAGACACTGGGGTGGAGCTACGGGGGAGGGGGGAAACGGCGCCAGGGAGCGTGGCGAGCCGGCCCGTCTCGGAGCGGGCGACACCACTGCGCTGCTGCCGCCTCTTCTCCGCTCGCTGTGGCTGCTCCTACAAGATGGGCTCAGGCTGAGCCCATCTCGGAGGAGCAGCCACGGCGAGCGGAGAAGAGGCGGCAGAGCCCATCTCGGAGGAGCAGCTGCCGGGGGGGGGGGGGTGGCAGCAGCGCGGCGGCCTCGCCCGCTCCGCCTCTGGAGTGGAATCAGAGGGGGGGTGGAGGCGGGCCGGGGGCGTGGCAAGCCGCGAGTCCAGGTCCTAGAAGGGCCCGGATTCGCGGCTCGCCATGCTCCTGGCCTGCCTCCGCCCTCCCCTTCTCTGGTTTTGCCTGCGCTGCTGCTGCCTCTTGGCTGCTCCTCCAAGATGGGCTCAGCCTGGGCCCATCTTGGAGGAGCAGCTGCGGTGGGCGGGGAGGGGGCGGCAGCGGCGCGGTGGCCTCGCCCGCTCCAGGATGCGGCTGCTCGCCATGCTCCCTGGTGCCGTTTCCCCCTCCCCCCGCTTCCGTTTTTTTGGGGAGCGGGGGAAGAGGGTGGAAATCCTGGGGTCCTCCGCCAGGGCGGGAGGGTTGGGAAGCCTACCCCCAAGGCTTCCCAATCCCCAGGTCCCAGCCAGGGTTCTCCCGCTTCCCCAGCCTCCTTCCCGCCTCCGGTGGGGGGAAGCCCCACCCCCACAGCCATCATGTGCCTTTCCCCCTATGGAGGCTTCAGTCTCTTCTTGGAAAGCCTTCCTCTTTGGATGGTGTGTCTGCGTCTTTAAGGCTGAAGGGGAGCCGGGGAGGGGGTGGGGGGAGGCAGAACAACATGGCTGTGAAAGGAGCCCAGACCCTCCCTTTGTTGCACAATCCTTGCAGAGGTCGTTTGCATAGTGTGAAGGTAATCCTGAACGTTTGGTTGCCCTGTGTTACTGTGGAAAACGTGAAAGTTCAGCAACTCGTGAGCAGAGGTGCCAATCCCCAGGTGGGGGCAGGGAATCCCCGGTTTGGAGGCCTTCCGGAGCTCCAGGGTCATCAGAAATGGAGGGGGGCGGAGGGAGGGACCCCCTGGTCCAATCTTTTTAAAACTTGGAGGGTATTTTTGGGAGAGGCACTGGATGTTATGCTGCAAATTTGGTGCCTCCATCTCAAAAAACAGTTCCCCCAAAGCCCCAGATACCCGTGGATCAATTTTCCATTATACCCTACGGGAATGGGTTTCCACAGGGAATAATGGAGCGCCCAGTAGACATTTCCCTCCCCTCCCTGCTTTCTGACGACCCTGAAGTGGGGGGAGGGCCTCTAAACCGTGGGATCCCCTGCCCTCCCCCCCCGGGGACTGGCAGCCTTAACGCCAACTCTTGGAAGAAGTAACCAAAAAAGCACTTACAGAAAGATTTTGGGAAGTAGCAGAAATGGATATATTGACTTGATATTTTGAAAGAACAAAGCAAGCAAGATATCAAGGAACTTTAGGCAACATTTAATAGATGGATTAAAACAAAGGATTGAATACAGAATTTTTGTACTACAATATCTATTAGATTTTTAGAGCAATTTAATTGCAGGTTGAAATTCAGATAGTAACCATTAATAAATGGTATATCAGTGGGTGACCAAACTTGTTTAGGAAAGGAAAGGAAAGGTCCCCTGTGCAAGCACCAGTTGTTTCCGACTCTGGGGTGACGTTGCTTTCACAACATTTTCACGGCAGACTTTTTATGGGGTGGTTTGCCATTGCCTTCCCCAGTCTTTTACACTCCCCCCCCAGCAAGCTGGGGACTCATTTTACCGACCTCGGAAGGATGGATGGCTGAGTCAACCTCAAGCTGGCTACCTGAAACCAGCTTCCGCTGGGATCGAACTCAGGTCAGGAGCAGAACTTAGGACTGCAGTACTGCAGCTTTAACACTCTGCGCCATGGGGCTCTTCTAAACTTGCTCAACATAAGACCAAAAAATAAATAAATAAACATCAGATGTTTGAGATCCACAAGACATGAATGTCAGATGTTTGAGAGCTGCAGGACAGGAAGGAAGAAAGGAAGGAAGGAAGGAAGGAAGGAAGGAAGGAAGGAAGGAAGGAAGGAAGGAAGGAAGGAAGGAAGGAAGGAAGGAAGGAAGGAAAATAGATGAGGGAGAGAGAGGTGGAAAGAAAGCAACTTTAAATGTATTCTCCGTGCCACCAGTTGAAGAGAGAAATGCCTCCTCCAAGCTGGTGGACAGGGCAGTGGGGTCTTCAAGAGCCACAAAGTATGTGTGAAAGAACCACACGTGGCTCTTGAGCTGCTGTTTGGCCACCCCTGTGGTATATCTATGAAGATATAAAAATATATTTATAAAAGAAAGGATGATAATAGATATGCAGGCATTATGTTTATTATTTTTGCAGGCATTTTGGCTGTTATTTCGTTGAGAATTTGTAGCAGAAAATGAGACAGGGTTGTAATAGTAGAAGTGTTTAGGGATGTTAAATTTGTTTCTTACTTCCCTTTATTTTCTTTTCCCACTCTTTCCCTTTGTATTTTACCCTGGAAACTTAATAAAATATGATATACAGTGAGATTTGAGGGTGAAGGCTGGGGGGGTCGGCAGGGACCTGAGTGGGGTACTCGTAGGGTTGCCAATCCCCAGGTGGGGACAGGGGATCCCCCAGTTTGGAGGCCCTCCCCCTGCTTCAGGGTCATCAAAAAGCGGGAGGGGGGAGGGAAATGTCTGCTGCACACTCCCATTATTCCCTATGGAGACCGATTCCCATAGGGTAGAATGGAGAATCGATCTGCAGTTATCTGGGGCTGTGGGGAGGGGGCTGCTTTTTGAGGTAGAGGCACCAAATTTGTAACATAGCATCCAGTGGCTCTTCTCAAAACACCCGCCAAGCTTCAAAAGTATTGGACCAGGGGATCAATACAGTGGACCAATTCTATGAGCCCCCAAAGGTGCCCCATCCTTCATTATTTCCAGTGGAGGGAAGGCATTTAAAAGATGTGCAGTCCCTTTAATGATAGCCAGAACTCCCTTTGCAGTTCAATTATGCTTGTCATAACCTTGCTCCTGGCTCCACCCCCAACGTCTCCTGGCTCCACCCCCAACGTCTCCTGGCTTCACTCCCAACATCTCCTGGCTCCACCCCCAACGTCTCCTGGCTCCACCCCCAGCGTCTCCTGGCTTCACTCCCAACGTCTCCTGGCTCCACCCCCAATGTCTCCTGGCTCCACCCCCAATGTCTCCTGGCTCCACTCCAGCGTCTCCTGGCCCCACCCCCAACGTCTCCTGGCTCCACCCCAACATTTCTTGGCTCCACTCCCAACGTCTCCTGGCTCCACCCCCAACGTCTCCTGGCTCCACTCCCAACGTCTCCAGGCTCCACCCCCAACATCTCCAGGCTCCACCCCCAACGTCTCCTGGCTCCACTCCCAACGTCTCCTGGCTTCACCCCCAACATCTCCTGGCTCCACCCCCAATGTCTCCTGGCTCCATCCCCAAATCCCCCAGATATTTCTTGAATTGGACTTGGCAATCCTAGGTACAAGGCTGTAGAGTCCACCCTCCGAAGCATCCATTGAATCCAGGGGAACTCTGGAGTTTGGAGATGAGCTGTAATTCAAGTGGAACCCCTGCAGGCTGGCATCGCTAATTGCCGCTCCTGGGGCTACCAACATCCAGGGGGGCAAAGACAGAACCAAAGGGTTCAGGGATAAACGTGTCTCAAAACAACTTGGATACAGTCAAATACACTGAACCGTTCTTATGAAAGACAGTGAAATAAGGTACAAACTGAATTCAAAATAAGTATTTCAGTACAGCACAGGAATGCATCAAAAATCTATTTCATCAAGAATAGTCCAATATATTTCAAGTGCTTGCGCACAGCTGCGCATCCAGAATTTTCTCTGCTGAGGAGAACGGAGTTTTATTACGGTTGGAATTTTGAAGATGGTCTTGGACAGACTTGAATTGAAATATATTGGGTTATTCTTTAGTCTGTTTGTGAATTATATCACTGTCTCCAATAAGAATAGTTCAACGTATTTGATTGTATTCAAGCTGTTTTGAGGCTGTTTAGCACTGAAGCCTCTGGTTCTATCTTTGCCACTTTATCAGTGTTTCTTTTTTTGGTTGTTTAACCTCCAGAGGGGTGTGGTGGGGCTGGAGATCTCCTAGAATTACAGTTGATCTGCAGACTGCATCAGTAACTCTTCTTCTTACTCTTCCTCCTCCTCAGAACATAAGAGAAGCCATGCTGGATCAAGCCAATGGCCCATCCAGTCCAACACTCTGTGTCACAGTGGCCAAAAAATCCAGGCGCCATCAGGACTCCTCCTCCAGCCAGTTTGGTGTAGTGGATAAGTGCGTGGACTCTTATCTGGGAGAACCAGGTTTGATTCCCCACTCCTCCACTTGCACCTGCTGGGATGGCCTTGGGCCAACCATAGCTCTTGCCAGGGGTTGCTTTTTAGAAAAATAGGTGGTGGAGCTCATCCAGGGATTGTTATGCAGCTGCACCTACTATTCAATGGACAAGGTGGGGAGAATGAGGGGGAACCCTCAAAAAGGTTCAGGAGCTGCACTCCTGTGAGCTCCTGTTGAATCCAAGGCCTGGCTCTTGCAGAGGTGTCCTTCAAAGGGCAGCTTCTGGGAGAACTCTCTCAGCCCCACCTACCTCACAGGGTGTCTTTTGGGGAGAGGGGGTTAAAGGACATTGTAAGCTGCTCTGAGATTCAGGGTGGAGGGTGAGGTATAAATCCAAATATTTCTTCTCCTCCCTCCCCCGCCCCCTCAGTGTTCATAAAGGGCCAGAAGGCTCTGTGAGGCAGCTGCCTCCATCTTTCGTGTGGGCGTAGGGCCCAAGGCAACTACGGGACGTGCCACACAAGGGAGGGGGCCGATATCCATTTTGATGTTGGAGGTTTGTGGGGCTCTGCCAATTCCCATTAGTCAGCTGTGCTGCTTTGCAGGCTGATTAGCTCAAATCCTTACACTACCAAAGCAAAAAAAATAAAAAAAATAAAAACTTTTCCACTTCAAAAGGAAAGGTTTCAATTAGGGGCTTGAATCCTCCCACGCCACTGGTTGCGCTGGCAGCGGGTGCACCGTGAGATTCCCAGCATGGGAAGGGAATGCGCCGAGACGGTGCCCTAGCGTGTTCTGTACAGGCTCTGAATACTAAGCCTGCAGTCCTGGGGAGAATTGCAGGGGGAGAATCTCCATGGGTGATATATTGACAGAGGTGCCTGGCCTGTTCCCGCACAGAACTACAATTCCAGAATTCACTGGGGGGGAAGGCACGTTCAAATCTGTAACGGATGCCAGCCTCCAGGTAGGACCTGGGGATTCTCCTGGAATCACAGCTCATCTCCAGACTACAGAGATGTAGAAATCCAGATACCTGGAGAAAAATGGATTCTTTGGAGCAGGGGTGTCGAACTCTTTTGAAATGACGAGGACCGGATCTGAGTCTTTGTCCAGCCGGGCCATGTGTGTCATAAAATATAATGCCAATAGGGTTGCCAAGTCCTCTTCATCCCAGAGAGGGGGACTTTCGCATGTGCACAATGCAATGACGTCACCCGGAAGTGATGTCATTGCACCAGCGATGCCACACACAGCCGCTCTAGGCATTTCCAGGAAAACTCTATGGTTTTCCTGGATGCTCTAGCCATTTGGGAGGGGAAAACTCTATGGTACCTATTGTACCATAGAGTTTTCCCTCCCAAATTGGTAGACCGTCTGGGAAAACCATAGAGTTTTCTTGAAAACGCCTAGTGGCCACTGCGCACCATCGCCAGTGTGATGACGTTACTTCTGGGTGATGTCATCACACCAGCGATGTAGGGGGAGGTCCCCCCACTGGCCCAATGTGGGCTGGCAGGTTGGGAACCTCCCACATGGAGGAAGCCCCGCCTGGACTGGGGGCTTGGCAGCCCTAAATGCCAGGTAGCGAAGGCATAAACTTTATAAATGACACAGACAAACACAATTAAAGAAGAAGAAGATATTGGATTTATATCCCGCCCTCCACTCCGAAGAGTCTCAGAGTGGCTCACAATCTTCTTTCCCTTCCTCCCCCACAACAGACACCCTGTGAGGTGGGTGGGGCTGAGAGGGCTCTCCCAGCAGCTGCCCTTTCAAGGACAACCTCTGCCAGAGTTATGGCTGACCCAAGGCCATGCTAGCAGGTGCAAGTGGAAGAGTGGAGAATCAAACCTGGTTCTCCCAGATAATAGTCCACTCACTTAACCACTACACCAAACTGGCTTAAAGATGTCTAAAAAAACCTCCTAAAATAAAACATGCTTAAAGCATTAGCACTCTTGCAATACTGTGGTCGGTACTGAAGCAAGTTCTCCCCCCCTTCCTCTCCAAGGGAGGAGCCTCAGCCAATGGAGAAAACAGAGGCTTTGCTCTGTAGCTCCTGTGTGATTGAGCAAGCCTGGCAAAGCAAGCTGTGTTGCAGAAGGAAGCAAGAGAGAAGGAGAAGGAAGAGGACTTTGTCACGGGTCTGATAGGAGCCCTCCAGGAGCATGATCCGTTTGACACCTCTGCTTTGGAGGGTGGACTCAGTGGCCTTGTACCCCACTGAGATCCCTGTATCCCCCAGGTTCCATCCCCAAATCTCCAGGAGTTTCCCAATCTGGATCTGGCAACCCTACCCCCCATCTTCCTCCAGTAATCAGAGAGAACCTGGCAACTTTACATGTATATGCACTTTCTCTCTTATATAAGCACCATCTTTCTTCTCTGTTTCCAAACTAAGTAAGGTCGAATCTGGCAAGTATTTGGATGGGAGACCTCTTTGAAATACCAGAGCCAGGAGGCAGGGGCAGCCTCTATTTAGCCACCTTCCTGAATATACTCTAGGCATCCAGTAGGGATCGGTCACCAGAAGTTGCCATGACTTCCAGGTTCTTCTCTGGCAAGTGCTTGGATGGGAGGCCTCCTTGGAATACCCAAGCTGGGAGGCGGGAGCAGGCTTTAGCTACCTCTCTGAATATCCTCCAGGTCCCCAGTAGGGGTCAGTCATCAGAGATCGCCATGACTTCCAGATTCTTCTCTAGCAAGTGCTTGGATGGGAGGCCTCCTTGGAATACCCAAGTTGGGAGGCCTCCTTGGAATACCCAAGTTGGGAGGTGGAGGCAGGCTTTATTCAGCCACCTCTCTGAATATCCTCCAGGCCCCAGTAGGGGTCAGTCACCAGAGGTCCCTATGACTCCCAGATGTACACACACACATGCAAAGTGAGACATATAGGCCAAACCGTAAACCTTTTAACAAATTTTAAAATGACTTTTTAAAATGGTTTAAATGGTTAAATAATAATCTTTTAAATTTTTTTTTTTTTTTTACTGTTATAACCCTCAAGCCATCAAATTTTAACATGCAGATTCTTTGTGGGACTTTTTATAAGGTACTTTTTAGGTTGTTCTAGATGACTAAAATGTTCTGGTCCATGACTGCAACAATAAACTGAACTGAACTGAATGCACGCAAGCAACTACAAAAAAACACCAAATAGGTGTCTTACATTGACACCTGAATCACACATATTAAAAATAACCTTTGAGAAAGCACCTTGGTTGCTAGGCATGCAAAACGGATCGGAGATGGTGAGGCAGAAGCCTGATGATGCAAATAAAAATTATACATTAAAAAGCCAGCCTATGCCATCCCTGTCTTTCGAGAGGAAGACTGAAAAGCATGAGTGGGACATTTTCAAACCACCTGCTTGCGGCTGTCGCATCGCGAGGGATCAATAGATTTGGGAGGGCTTGTGAGGTGTGGCTGCAACCCATCTGTCTTCCCATTCAGGCCTGCTCAATTGATTTGGAAGGAGATGAGCCGGGCGGGGAGGAAAGGAAGGAGGCGGGAAGAAAAGGAAGCATAAAAGACTGTCAGCTGAGCGCCTGGCAGCAATTAGAGGAAGCGAAGAGCACAACACAGGCAAAAAAGAGGACGTCTAAATTAGAGGGATGCAACACAAATCCAAACAGATAATTACGGCACAGTCCGTGCAAAGAAGGGGGGAAAAAGAGGCAGATGACACAGCCCAGAGAGTGGGCAATTTGTCGCGGTTGCTGTTGCTGTCTGGAAGGAAGGGGGGAAATGCTCACTGGCTTGAGAGTCAGGACTCCGGCAGGCCAAGGGCACATCTGTGCTAAGGAGTTTAAAGCAGGCTTCACCCTCAGGGAACCCTGGGAATTGTAGTTCTGGGGTAAGAAAGTCAGAGTCTCCGGCAGACAATTCCTTGCCCCTTCCAACTGCAATGTCCAGGATTCTTAGGGAGGGAAATAAAAAGTCATGCCAGTTAAACTGTGTTGTGTCTGACGTTCGTCCCGGAAGGTACAGGACAGCGCACCTGTGGGCGGTGCCTGGAAGGGACGAACGCAGCCCGCCTATGACGACCAGTGGTGGGAAGTTTAACTGGACAGGATTGGACCTGACCAGGAAGAAGGCTGTTCCGAGAAATGTATATAACAGGGGACTCGGCCCTGCCATGTTTTCTTTGTGATGGACTCGCTAATAAAGCATGTTGCCATCTGAGCGTCTCCAACCTCAGTACATTACAAACTGGAATCAAAGAGAGAGAGATGGAGGGCAGAGACGGACACCCTTTAAGCTTTTGGCAACTGCATGGACGATTGCCAGGTCCGACTCAGGAAATATCTGGGGACTTTGGGGGTAGAGCCAGGAGACTTTGGGGGTGGAGCCAGGAGCGAGGTTGTGACAAGCAGGACTGAACTCTGAAATGAGTTCTGAACATCACATTTAAAGGGACTGCACTCCTTTTAAACACCTTCCCTTCATTGGAAATAATGGAAGATGGAGGCACCTTCTTTGGGGGCTCATCGAATTGGACCCCCTAGTCCAATCTTTTCAAAACATGGCAGATTTTTTTGAGGAGAGGCACCAGATACTATGCTGAGAATTTGGTGCCTGAACCCAGGGGTCGTTTTGTAGAAAAAAAGGTACAAGAGCTCAGTAGCATATCTCATTTGCCTATGCCCCGGGATCTGTGTGCAGCAGGGAGAGAATTCCCCACTGGATCCAGACTCTGGCTGGAGGTTCAGGAGCTGTGCTTCTGTGAGCTCCTGCTGAATTCAAGCCCTGCTTCTACCTCGAAAAACAGCCCTCTCGGACCCCCTGATACCCACGGATTGATCATACCCTATGGGAACCAGTCTCCAGAGAGTATAATGAAGTATCTGATACCTCTGAAGTGGGGGAAGGGCCTCCAAGCCAGGGGATCCCCTGGCCCTAACTGGAGATTGGCAACCCTAACTGCAGGCCAGTTGAGAGGGACAGCAGGAGAAGGACCTGCTGAACGCAGTCCGTTTCTCCCAAGCGACTGTTCTTCTTCCAGGTGAAAGATGCAGGGGGGAAATCCAGGTGCCGCTGAAGCTGGAGTAATTCCAGGGAGGCACAGGATCGAGGTCAAAGACACAGGCCTTGAATCCAGCAGGAGCTCACTGGAGCACTGCTCCTGAACCTTTCAGAGGGTTCCTCCTCCTCCTCCCCACCTACCTTGTTCATTGAGTAGTAGGTGCAGCTGCACAACAATCCCTGGAGTAGGAGAGCGGGCAGCCAACCAGCCACCAGGAGCTTTGCCACACCCCCAGCAGCCCTCATTAACCCCTGGAGAAGCCCATGCCACCCTATCCCCACTTCTTATGTGATTTTGGGCTGCGGGTGGCTTGCTGGCCTTTTGACTGGGGGAGGAGTGGCCAAGGAGAGCCCCAGGTGAGCGAGGCCTGCTTGGGCTGGCTGGATTCTAGCCAGCCCAGTCAGGCCTCATTCGCCCAGGGCTGTCCTTTCTTGGGTCGGGTTGCTTTTGGCTGGTAGGAGAGGATGGCATATGCTCAGGGGGGTTTTGGTAGAAAATCCCAGAAGGAACTCATTTGCATATTAGACCACACCTTCTGACATCGCCATTGTTTTGCGTGGGGCTTTTTCCAGAAAAAGCCCAACAGGAACTCATTTGCATATAAACACCCCCTCCCCGCTGACATCGAGCCAGCCAGAACTGCGTTCCTGCCCAAAAGAAAGCCCTGTGTATGCAAATGAATTATGCTAATGAGCTCCACCCCCTGGAGAGATGTCATGGTTTACAGTCGTCTCCCATAAGAACATAAGAGAAGCCATGTTGGATCAGGCCAATGGCCCATCTAGTCCAACACTCTGTGCGACACAGTGGCCAAAAAACCCAGGTGCCATCAGGAGGTCCATCAGTGGGGCCAGGACACTAGAAGCCCTCCCACGGTTGCCCCCCCACAAGCACCAAGAATGCACTGCCCCAGGCATAAGAACATAAGAGAAGCCATCTTGGATCAGGCCAATGGCCCATCCAGTCCAACACTCTGTATCACACAGTGGCCAATATATATATATGTACACACACACACACACACTGTGGCTAATAGCCACTGATGGACCTCTGCTCCATATTTTTATCCAATCCCCTCTTGAAGCTGCTTGTAGCCACTACCACCTCCTGTGGCAGTGAATTCCACATGTTAATTACCCTTTGGGTGAAGAAGGACTTCCTTTTATCCGTTTTAACCTGACTGCTCAGCCATTTCATCGAATACCCAGGAGTTTTTGCATTGTGAGAAAGGGAGGAAAGTGCTTCTTTCTCTACTTTCTCCATCTCCCAGCTCTGTTGGCCCTTAAAAACTCCCTGGCCCACGCACACCAAGAAAAAAGGCCTTCTTTTAAGACGTACAAGAAATAGATCCCTATGCACATTGCATGCCCTTACGCTGGGCTTTTGTAGTAGGCATATTAGGCCACATCCCTCTTATGTAGCCAATCCTCCAAGAGCTTACAGAGCTCTTATTCCAGGGCCTACTGTAAGTTCCAGGAGGATTGGCTATGTCAGGGGGGCGTGGCCTAATAGGCAAAGGAGTTCCTGCTGCAAAAAAAGCCCCAGCCTTACTTGACCAGGAAAGAAGAAGTCAAGGGCAACCACAGCAAGGCTGAACCTGAGTATGCCAACTGCTGTGTGCCGTTTGGGCCCGGCTGGGAAACTGAGCCACGGTGACGCGGTAAATAACGTTTCCTGGAGCTAAAGGAGACAGCCATTTCCTAGAAGCTGAAGCTTAGAAGGCTCCTCGGGTATGCACAAAGGGGACCATCTGTTCAGCTCTTCTGCAACGAGAGACTCCGTGGCGGAGACACGCCATCCACAAAAGTTTTCTTGTTTGGGGAAAAGGCCTCCCCTGGGCAGTAGGGTTGCCAATCCCCAGGTGGGGGCAGGGGATCCCCTGGTTTGGAGGCCCTCCCCCCGCTTCAGGGTAAGTAGAAAGCAAGGGGGGGGGGAAGTCTGCTGGGCACTCTATTATTCCCTATGGAGACCGATTCCCATAGAGTATAATGGAGAATTGATCCATGGATATCTAGGGCTCTGAGGGGCCCTGTTTTTTGAGATAGAAGCACCAACCTTTCAGCATAGCATCCAGTGCCTCTCCTCAAAACACCCTCTAAGTTTCAAAAAGATTGGACCAGGAGGTCCAATTCTATGACCCACCCCCCAAAGAAGGTGCCCCAATCCTTCATTATTTCCAATGGAGGGAAGGCATTTAAAAGGTGCGCTGTCCTTTTAAAAGTGATGGCAGGAACTCCCTTTGGAGTTCAATTATGTTTGTCACTATCTTGCTCCTGTCTCCCCCACCCCCCGCCAGAGTCTCCTGGCTCCACCCCCAAAGTCCCCAGATATTTCTTGAGCCTCCGGCTCACACGTTTTTATCTTAGCTCAGAAAGGATGGCCCCAGAGCACACTAATTTATGCAGTAGCCAGATCGCTCGCTCACCACTTGAATGCCAGCAGCTCACGAAGCAGAATTTTTGCTCACAAGACTCCATGGCTTAGAGGGAGCGCCGCTCTCTACCTACCTACCTTGAAAGGGTCGTACAGGCCCTGCAGTCGGATGGTCCGCTTGATAGGGCAAAAACTCCGTCCAGATCTCTAGGTTCATGTCTTCACCCTCTTGCTGAATAATACTGACATTCAGCCATGCAGGTTTTACAATGGTATGGATTCTGTCATATGACTTTGCATTTTTGTTTTTACACACAGCTTGCGAAGGGACACCAGTGAGATCCCAAGCTGAGCCATCGGCTGCGTGTGTGTCTGTAGGTGCGCGCGCGTGACAACCGCGATCACCTTCCAGAGCGACGGCAGCCCGGAAGCAGGGCAAAAGACACAGCAGAGGGTGGTTTCGCTGTCTGCAAAACTGGCAACGGCCGAGCGAAGCATTCGCTCATCCTGAGCTCACTGCTGGCAGGCTTTCCGGGCAGAGAGATGGCCTTACGGTCCCCGGTTGGAGCAGCTGGGAGAGATAAAGCCGACTTCTTGACAGCCTGCTCAAATATAATGTTGTTCTGCCCACAGAGGTAAATGCAAGTGTGTGTGTGGGGGGGGAGAATGTTATGTTAGAATGAAAACGTGGATCTTGCAAAGCGAGTGCCATTAAGCAATAGAAAACAAAAGCCATGCATTGCCGTTTGTTAAAGCTAACCAAAATCACACAAGCTTTTACAAAAGGAGGAGGATTTACATAAAAACAGAAGAGACGCCATGTTCAATCAGTCCAACACTCTGTGTCACACAATGGCCAAAAAACCCCAGGAGCCATCAGGAAGTCCACCAGTGGGACCAGGACACTAGAAGCCCTCCCACTGTGTCCTCCCAAGCACCAAGAATACAGAGCATCACTGCCCCGGACAGAGAGTTCCAGCAATACGTTGTGGCTAAGTGACAGCCCTTCAATTACTTCAAGTCACCTCCTTAAGAACATAAGAGAAGCCATGTTCGATCTGACCAATGGCCCATCCAGTCCAAAACTGTGTCACACAGTGGCCAAAAAACCAGGTGCCATCAGGAGGTCCACCAGTGAGGCCAGGACACTGTTCCCCCTCCTCACACAAGCACCAAGAATACAGGGCGTCACTGCCCCAGACAAAGAGTTCCATCAATACCCTGCCCTTTGCTTGAAGTCTCACTGGAGAATCAGTTTGGTGTAGTGGCTAAGTGTGCGGACTCTTATCTGGGAGAACCAGGTTTGATTCCTCACACCTCCACTTGCACCTGCTGGAATGGCCTTGGGTTAGCCATAGCTCTTACAGAGCTGTCCTTGAAAGGGCAGCTTCTAGGAGAGCTCTCTCAGCCCCACCCACCTCACAGGGTGTCTATTGTGGGGGAAGAAGATAAAAGAGAAGTGATATGATCACCATCTTCAAGTACTTGTAGGGCTGTCCTATAGAGGATGGTGTGGAATTGTTTTCTGTGGCCCCAGAAGGTAGGACCAGAACCAATGGGTTGAAATTAAATCAAACGAGTTTCCGGCTCAACATTAGGAAGAACTTCCTGACCGTTAGAGCAGTTCCTCAGTGGAACAGGCTTACTCGGGAGATGGTGGGCTCTCCTTCCTTGGAGGTTTTTAAAAAGAGGCTGGATGGCCATCTGACAGCAATGAAGATCCTGTGAATTTAGGGGGAGGTATTTTTGAGTCTCCTGTATTGTGCAGGGGGTTGGACTAGATGACCCTGGAGATCCTTTCCAACTCTATGATTCTATGAGATTGTAAGTCGCTCTGAGACTCTGTTTCAGAGAGAAGGGCGGGGTATAAATCTGCAGTCTTTTTCTTCTTTGTTTACAATCTCCTTCCCTTCCCCTCCCCTCCCCACAACAGACACCCTGTGAGGCAGGTGGTGCTGAGAGAGCTCTGAGAGAAGTGCTCTTGAGAGAACTAGGACTGACCCAAGGTCACCTGGCTGGCTGCATGCAAAGGAGGAGTGGAGAATCAAACCCGGTTCTCCCAGATTGGCGTCCCTGCTCTTAAACACTACACCAAACTGGTCCTGCAGCTGCCATATACTGACTCAGACCAGCGGTCTATAAAGGTCAGTATTGTCTGCTCAGACTGACAGCGGTTCTACAGGGTCTCAGGTGAAGGTCATTCAGATCATTGACTACCTGGTCCTTTTAGCTTGAGATGGTGGGGATTGAACCTGGGGCCTTCTGCCTGCCAAGTAGATGCTCTGCCACTGAGCCATAGCCCTTCTCTAGAACTCTTCATCAGGCTGGCGGTGGGAAAGGTGAAAGAGGAGAGATGGAAGATGTTCAGTTCCCCACTCAAGTGAGTGACCCTGGGCCACTCATTCTCTCTTGGCCTGGCCTACCACACAGGAGAGGTTATAGCACAAAATGGAGGACAGTGGCGGACAAAATGGTGGACAATGGAGACTCTGTAGAGCCGCTGCCAACATGAGTGCACAATATTGACCTTTATAGGCCAGCAGTCTGACTCAGTAGAAGGCAGCTTCATAGGTGCAAAATCTTGTGTGGTTTTGGATAGCTTTAATAAAAGGCAGGGCTTTTTCTGTAGCAGGAACTCCTTTGTTTATTAGGTCATGCGCTCCTGATGTAGCCAATCCTCCAAGAGCTTACAGGGCTCTTCTTACAGGACCTACTGTAACCTCTAGGAAGATTGGCTACATCAGGGGTGTGTGGCCTAATATGCAAAGGAGTTCCTGCTGCTGCTGCTGCAGAAAAACCCCTCTGATAAATGGCAATACGTGGCTTATACTTTCTGTTGCTTAATGGATCTCTTCCAGCAGCTTCTGGACCAAGAGAGCTACGTGTGCTGCCCTAAACTACAGGAAGAAGAAGAAGAAGAAGAAGAAGAAGAAGAAGAAGAAGAAGAAGAAGAAGAAGAAGAAGAAGAAGAAGGAGGAGGAGGAGGAGGAGGAGGAGGAGGAGGAGGAGGAGAAGGAGGAGGAGGAGGAGGAGGAGGAGGAGGAGGAGGAGGAGAAGAAGAAGAAGAAGAAGAAGAAGAAGAAGAAGAAGAAGAAGAAGAAGAAGAAGAAGAAGGAGGAGGAGGAGGAGGAGGAGGAGGAGGAGGAGGAGGAGGAGGAGGAGGAGGAGGAGGAGGAGGAGGAGGAGGAGGAGAGAAGAAGAAGAAGAAGAAGAAGAAGAAGAAGAAGAAGAAGAAGAAGAAGAAGAAGAAGAAGAAGAAGAAGAAGAAGAAGAAGAAGAAGAAGAAGAAGAAGAAGAAGAAGAAGAAGAAGAAGAAGAAGAAGAAGAAGACAGTAGATTTATACCCTGGCCTTCTTTCTGAATTAGTCACAGAGTGGTTTACAATCTCCTTTATCTTCTTCCCCCACAACAGACACCCTGTGAGGTGGGTGGGGCTGAGAGAGCTTTGACAGAAGCAGCCCTTTCAAGGACAACTCCTACGAGAGCTATGGCTGACACAAGACCAGTTTGGTGTAGTGGTTAAGAGGAAGAAGGAATGGGAAACATGCTCTAGATTAGACTGAAGTCACTTTGCAGCTCCAGTTGAGCAGTTTTCTTACTAGAAACCCAATCACCTTCCTAAATTTCTATCTGCCAGGAAGCTTGGTGGATTCTGATGGGATCCCCTGCTTGGAATATTCCAGGATTTGACAGACGCTATTGGCATTGCCAAATTCCTCCATCCCCTGCACACTCACACAAAATCCAAAACAAACCCAAGGAAACCATCTGTGATTTTTCACAGGCTTTTGATTTGCGAAAGTGCTTCATTTCAGCACCACGGACAGCCAGATAAGTGCTTGGCTGGCACTTCAGTACCTTGGACAGCGGCAAAAGGCCAAACAGGTGTAGTGGCAGGGCATTTGAGCTTCTTTGTGTACCGCAGGGGTGGCCACCCCTGGTGTACTGCACTGGCCATCCCAACCTACAGGAGAGAACTCGGGGCTTTTTTTGTAGCAGGAACTCCGTTGCATTTTGGGTCATACACCTCTGATGTAGCCAGTCTTCCTGGACCTTACAAGGCTCTTAGTACAGGGCCTACCGTAAGCTCTTGAAGGATTGGCTACATCAGGGTGGTGTAGTCTAATCTGCAAAGGAGTTCTTGCTACAAAAAAGCCCTGAATAACATCACCATACCACGTGGGGGATGCCCAGTTTGGTACCCCCAGAAGGCCAGCACCCTAGGCAATAACCTACTTTGCCTAGTGCCAGGGCAGGCCCTGATTTCACCTTGGGTTCCCTTCAAAAAAAAAAAAGGCTCTATTCTATCTGTTGGCTACCATCTTCATTCACTCTGCAGTAGCATATCCTGCTGTGTGGTGAAAGTGTGTGTGTGTGTGTGAGAGAGAGAGAGAGAGAGATATTCTTTACATTAAACCAGGCATGGAATTCTAGCAGGAACTCCTTTGTCTATTAGGCCACACATCCCTGATGTAGCCAGTCCTCCTGGAGCTTACAGTAGGCCCTGTACTAAGAGCCCTGTAAGTTCTTGGAGGATCGGCTACAGCAGAGGTGTGTGGCCTAATATGCAAAGGAGTTCCTGCTACAAAAAAGAACTAATGTTCCAGAAGGATAAACGTGGTTTTTCCTTGAATTACAGAAAAGCTTGCTGGCTTTCAAAGAACCCAGGGGGATTCTGAAACATATTTTTACTTCTTTACTCTTTACTTACTACCCCCATTGACTTCCTACTTGAAAAACCCATATGTTGATGATCAGTTTTAAAAGAACTGAAGAGTGTGGGTGTGGGTAGGGGGAACAATGTATTATTTTAGGTACATCAACTATGCCTGTTTTTCACCACTTACATTTGAAAAGACACCTATGACAGACGGGCCTGGAATATAGTTTAAAAGGATCTGACGGGAGGATTGCTGCTGCCAGTCTGAGTAGGCAATACTGACCTTCACGGACCAAGAAGTCCGATTCAGTAGAAGGCAGCTTCAGGGGTGTTCATGTGTAGCATCTTGGCTAGATAGCCCAAGTTGTTTGGCACTACCCTGCCTTTGTATCACTACCCCGATCCTTTCTCATCTTCCATTTAAGTACAGTTTAAAGGGAAATGAAGCCTTTGAAGCAGGGTATTCCTGGATCACAGTTCTTTTTTTAAAAAAAAAAAACATTAAAACTAAGGGAAAGGTATACAGTACTCTATCAAAGTTCTAAGAACATAAGAGAAGCCATGTTGGATCAGGCGAATGGCCCATCCAGTCCAACACTCTGTGTCACACAGTGGCAACAAAAAAACAACAACCAAGTGCCATTAGGAGGTCCACAAGTGGGGCTAGAAGCCCTTCTACTGTGCTCCCCCGCAAGCACCAACAATACAGAGCATCACTTGCCCCAGATAGAGAGCTCCAACAATACGCTGTGGCTAATAGCCACTGCTGGACCTCTGCTCCAAATGATTATCCATTCCCCTCTTGAAGCTGTCTATGCTTGTAGCCGCCACCACCTCCTGTGGCAGTGAACTCCACATGTTAATCACCCTTTGGGTGAAGAAGTACTTCCTTTTATCAGTTCTAACCCAACAGCTCAGCAATTTCATTGTATTGTGGGAAAGGGAGAAAAGTACTTCTTGTATTGTGGGAAAGGGAGGAAAGTACTTCTTTCTCTACCTTCTCTATCCCATGCATATAATCTTGTAAACCTCGATCATGTCACCCGCCAGTCGACGTTTCTCCAAGCTAAAGAGCCCCAAACATTTTAACCTTTCTCCATAGGGAAAGTGTTCCAGCCCTTTAATAATTCTAGTTGTCCTTTTCTGTGCTTTTCCCGATGCTATAATATCTTTTTTGAGGTGTGGTAACCAGAATTGTACACAGTACTCCAAATGAGGCCGCACCATCGATTTATACAGGGGCATTATGATACTAAGCCAATACTATGCATGTTCTTTCTAAAGCAAACTCAACTGAATCCAGTATGTCTTACCCTCGAGGACTGCAGACTCGTGCAATTCTATGCATGTTTACTCAGTCAGGGCTTTTTTTGTAGCAGGAACTCATTTGCATATGAGGCTACACCCCTCCCGAGCTAGCTAGTTAGATTTTTTTTTGCCATCAAGTTGCAAAGGACTTATGGTGACCCCATAGGGTTTTCGAGGCAAGAGGCCTGCCTCTGCATTGTGGCTCTGGGCTTCCTTGGGGGTCTCTCATCCAAGTTCCAACCTTGGCTGACTCTGTTTCGCTCCCAAGATCGGGCTAGCCTGGCCTATCCAGATCAGGCGGTCATCCTATATACGAGTGCTCCCCAACCTTTTTGGCATCAGGGACTGGTTTTGTGGGAGACAATTTTTCCAGGAACCGGGGCTGGGGGGTGGGTGGGAGGAGGGATGGTTTTCGCGATGATAAAATTGTTCACTTTATTTCTATTAGTTTGGTGTAATGTTAAGTGCGCGGACTCTTATCTGAGAGAATCAGGTTTGATTCCCCACTCCTCCACTTGCAGCTGCTAGCATGGCCTTGGGTCAGCCATAGCTTTGGCAGAGGTTGTCCTTGAAAGGGCCGCTGCTGTGAGAGCCCTCTCCATCCCCACCCACCTCACAGGGTGTCTGTTGTGGGGGAGGAAGGGAAAGGAGATTGTGAGCCGCTCTGAGACTCTTTGGAATAGAGGGCAGGATTTAAATCCAATATCTTTATCTACCTCACAGGGTGTCTGTTGTGGGGGGGGGGGAGGGAAAGGAGATTGTGAGCCACTCTGAGACTCTTCGGAGTGGAGGGCAGGATATAAATCCAATATCTTCATCTACCTCACAGGGTGTCTGTTGTGGCGGGGGGGGGAGGAAAAGGAGATTGTGAGCCACTCTGAGACTCTTTGGAGTGGAGGGCAGGATTTAAATCCAATATCTTCATCTACCTCACAGGGTGTCTGTTGTGGGGGGGGGGGGAGGAAAAGGAGATTGTGAGCCACTCTGAGACTCTTCGGAGTGGAGGGCAGGATTTAAATCCAATATCTTCATCTACCTCACAGGGTGTCTGTTGTGGGGAGGAAAGTAAAGGAGATTGTGAGCCGCTCTGAGACTCTTCGGAGTGGAGGGCAGGATATAAATCCAATATCTTCATCTACCTCACAGGGTGTCTGTTGTGGGGGAGGAAGGCAAAGGAGATTGTGAGCTGCTCTGAGACTCTTCGGAGTGGAGGACGGGATATAAATCCAATATCTTCTTCTTCTTCTCCACTTGCAGCTGTTGCAATGGCCTTGGGCCAGCCATAGCTCTGGCAGAGGTTGTCCTTGAAAGGGCAGCTGCTGTGAGAGCCCTCTCAGTCTCACCCACCTCACAGGGTGTCTGTTGTGGGGGAGGAAGGGAAAGGAGATTCTGAGCCACTCTGAGACTCTGAAATTCGGAGTGGAGGGCAGGATATAAATCCAATGTTGTTGCCTTCTTATTATTATTACTACATTGTAATATATAATGAAATAATTATACAACTCATGGCCTGGTTGTTAACAGGCTACGGACTGGTACTGGGCCACGGCCCGGGGGTTGGGGACCCCTTCTATATACAAGCTGACATTGAAGTATGATAACAACACTCCTTTAAAAACTTCTCACATGTAACTTTTTTAAAAGGAGGGGTCATTCTTGGTCGTCTTCCTTTTGACTATACATATAGTTAAACGCGCAACGGATGGGCCCCTTCGCTTTTCTCGTTGGAGAACAGCAGCCCGAGTCGACCCGCACAAGGAGTTAACATCAGCCTGAGTTCCTAGCGCAGGCTCCGTTTTTTTGCTCGTGCAAGCACTTCAGATTGCTCTCAAGGAAAGGAGGAAGGGAGGAAAAGCCCAACCCTAGAAAAGAGAACTCTATTCAGCAGAGAAAACAAAAGGATTATAGCTTCGCCAAGCCCTCTAGCTGGCAGCCGAAGGGGTTTAATTAGCGGTGCTGTTAAAGTTTCAGCAGGCTTCAAGGCTCTCGAACCCTACTGGGCCTTTGGTTAACGATAAAGGCACCCTATGATAAATAATGTACCTCCTGCTATCCTTTTGTGTGTGTGTGTGTGTGTGTGTGTGTGCGTGTGTGTGTGTGTGTAACAGATGGTGCTTATTGCTCGGCAGTCTGATGTCATTCCAATTGACCCCACCTAGGGTTGTTTGTTTAGGCCGATCGATATATATTATCTGTTTCAATGGCTGAGATCCTTCTCAGGTGCACGGGATTAATGGGGGGTGAGAACGCTGTACATTCCTGGAAAGGCAAAGCGTGGGTGGAATTGTGTGCCCACCCACACACCCCACTCCCATCAGAACCCGCAGGATTTGGCAGTGCTGTAATGACTAGGCCCTGCTTGGCTCAGTGGGAGCTATTGAGTTCTCTGCTTTGCTCATATGCAACCCGGAGAGCTGGTTAAGAATTGCTGTGGGGAGGTGGGGGGGATGGTGGTCTTTTAAGGCCACCGTTGCTGAAATCCTGAGTTAGAACATAAGAGAAGCCATGTTGGATCAGGCCAGTGGCCCCTCCAGTCCAACACTCTGAGTCACAGAAGAACATAAGAGAAGCCATGTTGGATCAGGCCAATGGCCCCTCCAGTCCAACACTCTGTGTCACAGAAGAACATAAGAGAAGCCCTGTTGGATCAGGCCAATGGCCCATCCAGTCCAACACTCTGTGTCACATAAGAACATAAGAGAAGCCCTGTTGGATCAGGCCAATGGCCCATCCAGTCCAACACTCTGTATCACATAAGAACATAAGAGAAGCCCTGTTGGATCAGGCCAATGGCCCATCCAGTCCAACACTCTGTGTCACATAAGAACATAAGAGAAGCCCTGTTGGATCAGGCCAATGGCCCATCCAGTCCAACACTCTGTGTCACACAGTGGCCAAAAAAACCCAAGCGCCATCAGGAGGTCCACTAGTGGTGCCAGGACACTAGAAGTCCTCCCACTGTGCCCCCCCCCGAAGCACCAAGAATACAGAGCATCACTGCCCCAGACATAAGAACATAAGAGAAACCATATTGGATCAGGCCAATGGCCCATACAGTCCAACACTCTGTGTCACACAGAGGCCAAAACCCCCAGGTGCCATTAGGAGGTCCATCAGTGGGGCCAGGACACCAGAAGCCCTCTCACTGTTGCCCCCACCTCCTGGAAGCACCAAGAATACAGAGCATCACTTGCCCCAAACAGAGAGATCTATCTATACCCTGTGGCTAATAGCCACTGATGGACCTCTGCTCAGTGTTTATCCAATCCCCTCTTGAAGCTGGCTATGCTTGGAGCCGCCACCACCTCCTGTGGCAGTGAATTCCATGCGTTAATCACCCTTTAGGTGAAGAAGGACTTCCTTTTCTCCATTCTAACCCGACTGCTCAGCAATTTCATTGAGTGCCCATGAGTTCTCGTACTGTGAGAAAGGGAGAAAAGGACTTCTTTCTCTACCTTCTGTATCCCATGCATAATCTTGTAAACCTCTATCATGTCACTCCTCAGTCAATGTTTCTCCAAGCTAAAGAGCCCCAAGCGCTTTAACCTTTCTTCATAAGGAAAGTGTTTCAACCCTTTAATCAACCTAGTTGCCCTTTTGAACATATGAAGCTGACCCGGGTGGCCCAGGCAAGCCTGATCTCATCAGATCTCAGAAGCTAAGCAGGGTCGGCCTCGGTTAGTATCTCGGGTTAGGCCACCAGGTCTCACCAGGGTTGCTACGCAGAGGAAGGCAATGGCAAACCACCTCTGTTCATCTCTTGCCTTGAAAACACCACCAGGGGTCACTATGAACTGACCATTGACTTGAGGCAGGGTCGCCAATCCCCGGGTGGGGCAGGGAAATAGGTTACAAAAACCTCCGCGAAAAACCAGCCTCCAAAATCATACACAATTCATATAATTCATTGAGGATTCAAGAGATATTCAAAATCCATTATAAATCATCTGCACAAGAACAAAAGCGTATAAGGAACCTATACCCTCACCCACAGTCACTCGAAGACAAATAAGTGTCCAGTATTCCTCAACGGCTGGGTGTAGGCCGAAATTCCAGTGGTGAAGTCTTGCACGGAGAACAAAGCTCCTGAAAGTTTATTTGTGCTGGATTCCTCATCTGATGAAGTGTAAGAACATAAGAGAAGCCATGTTGGATCAGGCCAATGGCCCATCCAGTCCAACACTCTGTGTCACACAAGAACATAAGAGAAGCCATGTTGGATCAGGCCAATGGCCCATCCAGTCCAACACTCTGTGTCACACAAGAACATAAGAGAAGCCATGTTGGATCAGGCCAATGGCCCATCCAGTCCAACATTCTGTGTCACACAGTGCCCAATATATGTGTGTGACTCCTGCTTTGTTCAACTGCTTCAGGCTATCTGCTTGGATCTATTTCCAATAGGAAAGTCTTCCACGGATGCCAAAGCTCCAATGAGTCCTTCTTCTGTACAGCCAGGCACAGGAAATGATATGCTATGGGGCAGTACTTTAACCCACATTTCGCATTCACTTCTACGAGCTTTCAGTAAAGTTTTGTTATCTTGTAGTTTCAGTTGACCATATGGAAACTATTGCAAGCATCAGCATTTGAATGAGATGAATGGAGGGAGGGCATTTAAAAGGCATGCCGTCTCTATAAATATGATGGCTAGAACTCCCTTTGGAGTTCAATTGTGCTTGTCACACCCTTGCTCCTGGCTCCACCCCCAAAGTCTCCCGGCTCCACCCCCAAAGTCCCCAGATATTTCTTGAATTGGACTTGGCAACCCTAACTTGATGACAAAAACCATAAACCGTTGAGGTTGGGAAAGTCCGGCACGTGGAGGAGAGGGGGTTGCTGTGGCCAGGGAGTCCTGGACCGGAGAATCATCTGGGAAGGAAGAAGGTGTCGTTCCCCCCCCCCCCCCTGCACACACACCCCACTCTTCCCTGGAAAGCCTCAATCCTCCTGAACCCTTTGGAAGCTTCAGTTATCTGACAAGACAAAGCAGCCTTTTTCTGTCAAATTCCTTCCATTCACCTGGAAAGCCTCGTTCAGTTCAGCTAATGTTTCTAAAGGCTCATCTTAAGGACAGACGAGGACCCTCATTTCTTGGACTTCACCATGTCTGCCTGGAAGCCATATGCACCCACACTGTGCTCTTTGAATCACACCCACGTTAGCACGCTCCAACTGTCCCTGTTCATCGGGGAAGGCCTCCGTCTTCTGGTCTGCAATTCATCCCTGGATTAAAAAAAAAAATGCTGTCCCTGTTTGCTCGTCCCTTTTGCCTTTGTTTTTAAAAAAGCCACCTCCGTGGCTAGAATTGCGGGTCTCCAGGGTACCGTGTCTTCCTCTGGGACTCTGGAAATTCAGTCGCCGAGTGGAGAACAGATGCACCATGTCTTGCATGCGCACGCATTAATCCAAAGGTGCTATGCAAAGCTTGGAGCGCCGCTTCCATTGATGGCGAGGTTCATTTAGAAGGCTGTACAAGAAGTACAGGACAGATATGTTTTTTTTTTAAAAAAGCATATGTTTAATGCAGGGGTGGAATTCTAGCAAGAACTCCTTTGCATATTAGGCCACACACCCCTGATGTAGCCAGTCCTCCATGAGCTTACAAAAAAAGAGCCTTGTAAGCTCTTGGAGGAATGGCTACATCAGAGGGGTGTGGCCTAATATGCAAAGGAGCTCCTGCTAGAATTCCACCCCTGGTTTAATGTAAAGAATACACCTCTCTCTCTCTCTCTCTCTCTCTCTCTCTCTCTCTCTCTCTCAACACAGCAGGATATGCTACTGCAGAGTGAATGAAGATGGTAGCCAACAGATAGAATAGAGCCTTTTTTTTTTTTTTGGAAGGGAACCCGAAGTAGAATCAGGGCTTGCCCTGGCACTAGGCAAAGTATGTGATTGCCTAGGGCACTGGCCTTCTGAGAGTGCCAAACTGGGCATCCCCCACGTGGCTTGGTGATGTTATTCAGGGCTTTTTTGTAGCAGAAACTCCTTTGCAGATTAGACTACACCACCCTGATGTAGCCAATCCTTCAACAGCTTACAGTAGGCCCTGTACTAACAGCCCTGTAAGCTCTTGGAGGATTGGCTACATCAGGGTGGTGTAGTCTAATCTGCAAAGGAGTTCCTGCTACAAAAAAGCCCTGAATAACATCACCAAGCCACGTGGGGGATGCCCAGTTTGGTACCCCCAAAAGGCCAGCGCCCTAGGCAATAACTTACTTTGCCTAGTGCCAGGGCAAGCCCTGATTCCATCTCGGGTTCCCTTCCCCCCCCCCCCCCAAAGGCTCTATTTTATCTGTTGGCTACCATCTTCATTCACTCTGCAGTAGCATATCCTGCTGTGTTGTAAAAGTGAGAGAGAGAGAGAGAGAGAGAGAGGTATATTCTTTACATTAAACGAGGCGTGGAATTCTAGCACATCCCTGATGTAGCCAGTCCTCTTGGAGCTGTCCAAGTTGCTGATCAGAACACCAGAAAGTGTCGCAGTTGCTGATCAGAACACCAGAAAGTGAAACACGTGTGTTTCTTAGTCGATTTCCACCAAAGATTTTGTTGCCTGCACTAAATATCTACTATCGCAAGAGATTCAAGAAGAAAAAGAAGACTGTAGATTTATAACCCACCCTTCTGTTTGAATCAGAGTCTCAAAGCGGCTTATAATCCCTTTTACCTTCCTCCCCCACAATGGACACTCTGTGAGGTAGGTGGGGCTGAGAGAGCTCTTACAGCACCTTTCAAGGACAACTTCTACCAGAGCTATGGCTGACCCAAGGCCCTTCCAGCAGCTGCAGGTGGAGGAGTGGGGAATCAAACCCGGTTCTCCCAGATAAGAGTCCGCGCACTTCACTACACCAAACTGCCCCTCACTTTCGTTCAACAGAAGCTTAGTCCTGCTTTGCACATCAATGGGACTTAAACGCTTTGGAGGGGTTGGATCCTGCTCTCTTCTCCCATTTCTGACTCACTGGACTAAGTCCCAGAGTCTCCTCTTCCTCCTTTGCCATGAAAGATGTTAGCAGCACAATCCAAAGCAGAGGTACAGCCTTTCTTGACTTCTATGGACTTAGGAGGGTATAACAGTGCTTAGGACCAGGACTTTTTTTGTAGCTGGAACTCCTTTGCATATTAGGCCACACACCCCGATGTAACCTAGATGGGAGCACATTCAGCCAGTGCTGAAAGAACTGCACTGGCTGCCTATTGTGTTCTGAGTCCACTTCAAGGTGTTGGTTTTGACCTTTAAAGCCGTTTATGGTCGGGGGGCTGCCTATCTATGGGACTGCCTTTCTCCACATGTTCTTCAGAGAGCACTGCGTTCAGGGACACAAAACCAATTGTCCATCCCCAGACCAGGCTGTGTTCCACATGGGCTAGGGCCTTCTCGGTGGCAGCTCCAGAAATGTGGAATGTCCTCCCGGAGGCCATAAGATCCCTGCGGAACCTTTCTCAATTCTGCAAGGCGTGCAAAACTGAATGGTTCCAACAGGCCTTCAACACCTAACCGGGAAGAACTGCCACCTCACATCGCTGAGAAGTTACGAACATTATAGAATCACTAACAGCAAAAAGGAAGATCCCGCCATACCAAAGTTGTATAGCACCACAAAATGTTTTAAATTGTATTTTATTGGTTTCAAATTGTATTATAATATTGATTGTTGGCCGCCCTGAGTCTGCTTGTGGAGAGGGCAAGATAGAAATGGAACATAGATTAGATAGAAAGATGATAGATAGATAGATAGATAGATAGATAGATAGATAGATAGATAGATAGATAGATAGATAGATAGATAGATAGATAGATGATAGATAGATAGATAGATAGATAGATAGATAGATAGATAGATAGATAGATAGATAGATAGATAGATAGATAATATTCCAAGAGCTGACAGGGCTCTTAGTGCAGGGCTCCTTTGGATTGGCTCCAGGTGGATTGGCTAAATCAGGGGTGTGTGGCCTAATATGCAAAGCAGTTCCTGCTACAAGGAAAGTCCTGCTTCAGACAGCTGGTCTTTCCCTGTCAGCCTCGCCTACTTCACAGGCTTGTTGTGAAGTAGAAACTAGAAAAGGGGGAGCAACAGTTGCCAAACTCCAGGTGGTGGCTGGAGACCTCCTGGGATAATAACTGGTCTCCCAGCCACAGATATCTGGTTGCCTTAGGTTTGCCAGGTCTGACTCAAGAAATATCTGGGGACTTCGGGGGTGGAGCCAGGAGCAAGGGTGTGACAAGCATGATTGAACTCCAAAGGGAGTTCTGCGCTCCTTTTAAATGCCTTCTCTCCATTTGGAAAGCAGGGTGAGATTCAAAAACATAATAAAACTATAAAGGGTAGGCATTGATTACTGGAGGAACTTAGCCTGTATTGTCTGCGCTGTAGGCATTATGCTTGGAACATATACAAAGCATGGTGGGGCAGATTTTGAAAAAAAAAATATCAGACGTGATCTTTTCCTGCCACTCCATTTTAGCCAACAGAATCTGAACTCGGAGTCCAAAAGGCCAGAAATCAATACATCCCGGCCTCTTTTTCTTTGCTGCAGCAGGAATTCAGAGAGCCCGTCTTGCTTTGAATTAAACAAAAGGAATACAGCAATCGTCAAGGGGAAAAGAAAGAGAAAACTCGCTTTCATCCACTGTCCGTTATTCCACCTCCACCACCACCCCCCTTCCTGGAATAGCTCTCGTCCCTGTCTGAGTGAGCTGGCTATAGAAATCAGATAATGGAGCTCCACGTGGGTCATGAATCTAGACCTCCAGGGAAAGCGGAAGAGAGGCAGTGCAGAGAGTATGTTAGATAGAGCTGTAGAAGGCGGTAGGGGTGGGGGTAGGGGGAATGGATTTCCTTTTGTGTGTATATCTCCCTATTCAAAAAAGGGAATACGTGCACCCCGCAAAAAGGGTCTGTTGATCACTGTAGACCAAACTTGAGAGCCACATAGAATAAACATCAGGTGTTTGAGAGCCACAAGACAGGAAAGTTTGAGGGAAGGGAGGGAGGGAGGGAGGGAGGGAGGGAGGGAGGGGGGAAGGGAGGGAGGGAGAAAAGAAGGGAGGGAGGGAGGAAGGAAGGAAGGAAGGAAGGAAGGAAGGAAGGAAGGAAGGAAGGAAGGAAGGAAGGAGGGAGGGAGGGAGGGAGGGAGGGAGGGAGGGAGGGAGGGAGGAAGGAAGGAAGGAAGGAAGGAAGGAAGGAAGGAAGGAAGGAAGGAAGGAAGGAAGGAAGGAAGGAAGGAAGGAAGGAAGGAAGGAAGGAAGGAAGGAAGGAAGGAAGGAAGGGAGGGAGAGAGGAGAAGAAGATATTGGATTTATATCCCGCCCTATAGTCTCAGAGCCGCTTACAATCTCCTTTACCTCCCCGCCCCCCCCACACACACACACACAACAGACACCCTGTGAGATGGGTGGGGTTAAGAGAGCTCTTACAGCAGCAGCCCATTCAAGGACAACTCCTACGAAAGCTATGGCTAACCCAAGGCCATTCCAGCAGGTGCAAGTGGAGGAGTGGGGAATCAAACCCAGTTCTCCCAGTTAAGAGTCCATGCACTTCACCACTACACCAAACTGGAAGGAAGGAGATAGATAGAAGATAGATGATAGATAGATAGATGATAGATAGATAGATAGATAGATAGATAGATAGATAGATAGATAGATAGATAGATAGATGATAGATAGATAGATAGATAGATAGATAGATAGATAGATAGATAGATAGATAGATAGATAGATAGATAGATAGATAGATAGATAGATAGATGATAGCAACTTTAACCTTAGATGTATTCTCCAAGCTGCCAGCTGACTTGTTTTGGAGAAGTGATTTAAAGAGAGAAATGCCTTCTCCAGGCCAGCTGATGGGGTGGTGGGGGCTTCAAGAGCCACACAGCAAGTGTAAAAGAACCACATGTGGCTCCCAAGCCACATTTTGGCCACCCCTTCTGTAGACAACTTGGAAGGATTCCTGCTTTCTGGTTGAGCTCAGGAGCCCTCCAAACCAAGCAAGCTCTGCCTCCCCCCACCCCTTCCTCCCCAAGAGAGGAGCCTCAGCCAATGGAGAAAATAGAGGTTTTGCTCCTCTAGCTCCCATGCAATTGAGGAAGCCTGGCAAAGCAAGCTGTGATGCAGCAGGAAGCAAGAGAGAAGGAGAAGGAAGCAGATGACAGCCAGTTTCTCGGGAGCCTGATAGGAGCCCTCTGGGGGCCTGATTCAGCCCTTGGGCCACAAGTTTGACACCCCTGCTGTAGGGGTAGGGCTGCCAAGTCCCCTGCCCGGGTGGGGGTTCTCCCACCCTGGAGGTTCCCAACCTGCTGGCTCACATTGGGCCAGTGGAGGGAACCTCCCCAGACCTTGCTGGCCCGATGTCACTTGTGGGTGATGTCATCACACCGGTGACGTTGCACGCAGCCACTCTAGGCATTTCCAGGAAAACTCTATGGTTTTCCTGGACACTCTTAACAATTTGGGTGACAAAATAGGAGTCGACTGCACCTTTAAGACCAGCTTAGTTTTATCCGGAACGGAAGCTTTCGTGGGCATGCACCCTTCTTCAGGCAAGGAATGAGGTGTACAGTAAGCAGAGCCACATACAGCTGGCGGGGTTTGGGATGCCAAGTGGTACAACATTAAAAGCCAAGAGCAGAATAGTAAAATTAACAAATTCAGAAAACCTTTGATCTGGGTTGAATTAGCGTGGGAAACCATAAAACAGTAACACGTCAGGATGTGAGAATGCCTGTTAGTTAGCCTAATGCTTTTAAATCTGGGTAAAAAAGAAGGGTGACGTCATTGCATCACGCGCGCAAAAGTCCCCCACCGGAGGACGCTGGGGACTTGGCAACCCTATGTAGGGGGTTGGACAAGATGACCCTGAAGGTCCCTTCCAACTCTATGAGCCTACCCTCACCTCCCTTGCAGGGTTGTTGTGAGGATAAAATGGAGGAAAGGAGAAGGATGGCTGCTGTGTTGGGCCTCTGCTGGGGAGAAGGGCAGGGTATCGATGATGTACATCAATAATCTAGAATTTAATGGAGGGATGCCTCCTCTTAAGAGAACCAGTGGTTGCCTTTTCTTCGATTGTGTGCTGTCGCTCTGCTCTGCTCTGATTGATCTGCTCGCATCCTCTGCCAAAGTTTCTATAATATTTTGGCTATCGTATTGATTTGCATCTGTTGCATTGTATTTTTAGACATTCTACCGCCGGCCTCGGCTTCCGTCGTTGCTCTGGGTTTCGTTGTCTTGCATCGATTGTTGCCGATCGGGCTGACCTTGGCTGAGGGCCGGGTATCTTCCGCGTACCTTTTGACCTCTGCACTGTCTGGAGAGCTCTGAGCTCCAGCGGCAGCATGAGGAAGTCCTGTAATTAAATAGCTTCTCTGAGCAGGAGGCCTCAGGGCAGTCAAGGGGGGTGAGTCTTTTAGAATCTAGCCAGTTTGGTGTAGTGGTTAAGTGCATGGACTCAGGGCTGACCTTCGACTGTCTGGTACCCTAGGTGAGGCTAACTTCTGGTGTTCCCCCTCCACACTGATAATGTCACTGAGTCACATGGGGGTACCCAATTAGAAAATCATGGAGAATTGATCCACGGGTATCTGGGGCGGCTGTTTCTTGGGGTAGAAGGCACCAAATTTTCAGTATAGCATCTAGTGTTTCTCCCCAAAATACCCTCCAAGTTTAAAAAAGATTGGACCAGGGGGTCCAATTCTATGAGCCCCAAAAGAAGGCGCCCCCTATCCTTTATTATTTCCTTTTTAAAAAATTTGTTTATAATTTATATCCCGCCCTTCCCACCAAAGTGGCTCAGGGCGGCTCACAACATAAAATCCAACATAAAAATATTAAGTTTAAGCATTTAACACAGTTAAAACATTTAAAACATTAGGGATAGCAGAAATCTTATAGGACTACACTTAGTTTCCTGTGCCGGTTAGTTATAAGCCAGCCGGAAGGAAGGAATTGAAAAGGTCCCTTTAAATGTGATGGCCAATTATGCTTGTCACAGCCTTGATTTTGGCTCCACCCCTAATGTCTCCTGGCTCCACCCCCAAAATCCCCAGATATTTCTTGAATTGGACTTGGCAACCCTACTGCAGACTGCAGTGGGGCCATAAGTGGCAGGGCGGGCTCTTGGACTCTGAGATAATTTGTGAGGGGGCTCCCAAGATTTTGACTGCCTAGGGGCCTCCACAGGGTTTAATCTGGCACCGCTACCTTGTTCCGAGAAAGGGCATGCGCACACACGCTCCACGACCGAGAGAGAGAGAAAGAGGAAGAGAGAGTTTGCCCACATGAGATATGCAAATACCTGGACCTGAGCACACAGATCTCCCCCACACAAACACACACCCATGAGCACATATGACAAGCTGCTCTTGGTTAACCACGGCCTGCTTTGGGCCAGGAGCAAACCACATGTGAGAAAGCAGCGCTGCCATTTTGGATCAGTCCATCAGCCTGTCTAGTCTAAATTGCCAGCGGTGCTCCAAAGCCTTGGGGCAGACACTGCTGGAGGGCAGGAAAGCCCACACTCCCTGCCCATCCAGGCTCCCAGGTGTCAGACGTGTAACTTAGGTATAGTACTGTAACTGATAGAGTGTAACTACTTGACATGACTAACCCCATATTGTATTTTGCTATGCTATGCTTCCTGCTTTGACTAACCGTGAGAACAGCAACATGTATCTTTCCCCAAGGCAATTCCTGACCGCAAGGAGAAGAATTTCACACTAGGCCTAAAAGCCATCTGGGCCTTTGAAGTTAGCATATTCAAGGTAACCAGTGGGTAGCTTCCTGGGAGCAAGATAAGGAGGTATGGGAAGCGCAGACCGTCTCCTAGGGTGTGAGAATGCGGTATTGTTTCCTCTCTTTGAAATGTACAAAAAGGCAAGGCTCAGCCCTGCCGGTTATCAAACTCAACTTGCTACTTTGCTAGACCGTATGTTCTCAAATAAATGGATTAATTTTGCAACAATATGATCCGTCTCTGTTTGACGTTCCACGTCTTGACACCAGGGACTGCCCATAGAAACAATTCAGGGGTCCCTGTTACAACTATTGTCTTTTAAAAAAAACAACCCTCCAGCTTAGCAGCTAAAGCTCCGTACAGCAATTTATGAGCGCATTTTTATCCCATCCTTCTTTCAAGCTGCTCAGGGAAGGTGTAATGCGGTTCTCCTCTTCCCTCTCCAGATAAGGCAGCCCTTATCATCATCATCATCTTCATCTTCAGATTTAAAGTGCAGTCAGACAGCACCTCAGAATCAGTTTTTTTGGGGGGGAAAGCTACGTTGATTATTATTTTGGTTACTAAACTTGGTGACACGAAGTAGACTTTTACTCTTGACGATATTGTTATGCTGAATTTTTCTGGTTGTATTATACAGGATTCATGGTGCTGATTTGCTCAGTGATTTATATTTGTTGTTGTTCAGTCAATATATCTATTCTGCATTGTCACTATCATTAATCGATAGTGCGCCGAACTCGGAAGTTGCAGCTAGTGCAGAATGCTGCGGCCAGGCTGCTACTGGGACTACCTCGGTGGGAACATGTGCGGCCTGGGCTGAAGGAACTGCACTGGCTTCCAATTATATTCCGAGTTCGCTATAAGGTGTTGGTTATCACCTTTAAAGCCCTATATGGCCGAGGCCCTGCCTACCTTAGGGACCGCCTCTCCCCACACGTTCCCCAGAGAGCACTAAGATCTAGTTCTCAAAGCCTTCTAGGGATCCCTGGACCAAAAGAGGCCAAACTAAGAGTAACAAGAGAGCAGGCCTTTTCTGTAATGGCCCCCCACTGGTGGAACCAATTGCCGGAGGAAGTGCGAGCCCTGCAGGACTTTAATCAATTCCGCAGGGCTTGCAAAACCACTCTCTTTCTGCAAGCATGAGAGGAACCCTGAAAGCGATATCTCGCCATCGAAATACGTCAGCTGAATATAGCACCTTAACTTAATTTTAGCTGTAATTTAATGTAACTGTTTTAACTGTATGTATTAATTGTATTTTAAAATTGTTTTATAAATCATGGTATACCATGTCATGTTAGCCGCCCTGAGCCTGCTCCGGCGGGAAGGGCGGGATATAAATAAAAGTTTATTATTATTATTATTATTATTAAATCTTTGAAAACTTAAAAAACAAACAAAATTAAAGTTGCTTTCTTTCCACCTCTCCTTCCCTCCATCTATTGACCTTCCTCCCTTCCGGACTGCTGGATTTTAAGAGCCTGCACTCAATCCATTGATTGGGAGCCTGCAGGGTTATTTGTTCAGAGCCCGCCTTAACATCCCTCCAGAAGAAGCCATGCAGTGGCACAAGAGCCGCCTCTTCCGCCTCCCATCCCCCTCCACTTGGAAAGTGCCGCAGCTTTTGAAGAAACCAACATCTGGCTGTCCCCATCTGAGAAGCTAAAGGCTATCTAGGGCTCACCGAAGCCGGACGGCAATTTGACTCCTGCGGTCAGCTTCACATTTGGAAAGCCCTGGGAGAGCTAGGGTTGCCAACTTCCAGGTGGCACCTGGAGATCTCCCTCTATTACAATCGGTCTCCGGGCGAACAGGATCAGCTCCCCCGGAGAAAATGGCTGCTTTGGAGGGTTGAGTCTAGGGCATTCTAACTCTGCTGAGAGGCATCTGCTCTCCCGAGGTACCCCCCCCCCAAAAAAAAATCTCCATGTATTCTTCAGTCTAGAGTTGGCACCCCTAGCTATGCCTTTTATTCCAGTTCTGCTTGCGCCAACACCCTAGCAGACTTGAGACAGTTGCCACCTTTTAGGAATACAGTAGGTCTGCCATGTCTAACTCAGAAAATATCTGGGAACTTTGGGGGTGGAGCTAGGAGACTATCCCATTACCTAAAACAAACAAATAAAAATACAGCAATGCAGTTCCCCTCGATATAGTCTTCATTTCCTCTTCCCCCAGCAACTGCACTGCCACAAAATGAAAGTGAACACGCATGCACATACTCTCACAAAGCGCATGCACGTACTCTCACATACTCTTTCTTTTGTAGAAAAAAGTCCAGCAGGGAGGGAATTGTTTGTATATTAGTCCACACCTCCTGATCCCAAGCCAACCTGAACTGTGTTCCAGTGCATTCCTGCTAAAAAAAAAAAAAGCGAGTGGCATTGCACCGGCGACATTGCACGCTGGCCACTCTAGGTGTTTTGGGGAAAACTCTATGGTTTTCCCAGACACTCTAGCATTTGGGGAGGTAAAAACTCTATGGTACTAGAGCGGCCAGCGCGTGCTGTCTGTCACGTTCTCAGGGTGCAGGCAGGCAGGAGTCCAAAGCCAGTCCAAGGACAAAGGAAGTCAAGCAGGAGCCAGGTCACCAATGCAGAATCACAAACTGGAATCAGAAGTCAATGCCCAAAAGCTGCAAGGTCAGGGTGCCAAGGAAATCAAGCAGGTCAGGATCAGGAATCAGGAAGGAGCGTGGATGAAAGCCAGAGAATAGACTTGTTGCTTCCACAAGGTTACCAGGTCCTGGGTGGGAGCTATATGGGAGTCTCAATCAGCCTGCTCCCTGGGTGGCAGTGACTCTGCTAGAACTCAGGGCTGAGAGATCGGAAGCATCGGCGTGCCTCATGTCTTTGCTCTGAAAGTTCTTTCCGGAGCCTGCTTCGAACTCTTGAGATGGGAGGAGGAGAGCTTGGAGGAGCTTGGAGGAGCTTGATCGTCAACAGCTGACACTAGTGCCTGGAGAGTGACTGATGGGCCAGCTGCTGTTTGTTCAGCTGAGGAACTGGCTGGCAACTCTTCCAGGTCTGTTAACCCTTCCAGCTCCTCCTCATCAGGGCTCATGACACTGTCACCGGTGTGATGACATCACTCACGGGTCTCAATCAGCCTGCTCCCTGGGTGGCAGTGACTCTGCTAGAACTCAGGGCTGAGAGATCTGAAGCATCAGCGTGCCTCATGTCTTCGCTCTGAAAGTTCTTTCCGGAGCCTGCTTCGTACTCTTGAGATGGGAGGAGAGCTTGGAGGAGATTGATCGTCAACAGCTGACAGTGGTGCCTGTAGAGTGATTGTTGGGCCAGCTGCTGTTTGTTCAGCTGAGGAACTGGCTGGCAACTCTTCCAGGTCTGTTAACCCTTCCAGCTCCTCCTCATCAGGGCTCATGACACTGTCACCGGTGTGATGACATCACTCACGGGTGACGTCATCGTGTCGACGACATCGGGAGAGGTTCCCCCTGCCGGCTCAATGTGGGCTGGTGGGTCGGGAACCTCCCAGGAGGGAGGTTTTTAAACAGTAAGAGTAGTTCAGCAAAAGAATCAGCTGCATGGGAAGGCAGTGAGCTCCCCCTCCCTGGCGGTCTTCAAGCAGTGGCTGGACAAACACTTCTCAGGGGTGCTCTGAAAGGTGCTTTCTTTGTATCTCTCCCGTGGGATCCTGGGAACTGGGCAAAGGAAACTGGGCTCTTCTCCTCCCTCTCCGGGGAACTTGGAGGGGGAGGAGTCTCAACCAATGGAAAAAAATCGAGGTCTTGCTCTGTAGCTCCTGTGCAATTGAGCAAAGCTTGCAAAGCAAGCTGAGATGCAGAAGGAAGCAAGAGAGAGGGAGAAGGAAGCAAACAAGAGCCAGTTGCTCAGAGGCCTGATAGGAGCCCTCCGGGGGCCTAATTCGGCCCCCAGGCTGCATGTTTGACATCCCTGCTTTTGACTGATCCTGCCTTGAGCAGGGGGTTGGACTAGATGGCCTCTAGGATCCCTTCCAACTCAGTGATTCCATGAATGTTGATTCTGCCTCCTGCAGCTTGAACCCGTTCTTCATTTCTATGACATTTTCCTGTTCCAATTTTCTCCACTATAAAATGTGTACTTTTTTCAACATGGCACGCCAATAAAGCTGCCTTATATATAGGAAAGGAAAAGGAAAGGTCCCCTGTGCAAGCACCAGTCGTTTCTGACTCTGGGATGACATTGCTTTCACAACGTTTTCACGGCAGACTTTTTTACGGGGTGGTTTGCCATTGCCTTCCCCAGTCTTTTTACACTTTCCTCCCAGCAAGCTGGGGACTCGTTTGACCGACCTCGGAAGGATGGAAGGCTGAGGTTCAAATTCCGCACAGCTCATGAATCCTATTGCCAGCCTTGCACCTGATACTGTGTGGCATATGCAAATGAGTTATGCAAATGAGTTGTGCTAATGAACTCTGGCACCTCTTTTTCAACAAAATGACCTCTGCAAAACCGTATTAATAGCTGTTTTAAACAACGAACCTGCACCAATCCTGCAAGAAAAGAGGAGCGTGAAGTCCCTAATAACATAAGAGGTTGGCTACCGCATCTCTGCATGAGTTACTGCTCTTTTTCTCATGCTCTCCCTTCAGCCTTCTTTGGGAACATTTCCCTTCAATCCAGTAAAGGCTGCCTTTTCTAGGGTTGGCAGCGCCAGCAGAGTCCAGTATTCCTCTGGGAAACAGAATCAAAGATTCAACTCCAGAGGCTGTAGAAATTAAAGTAACAGATTTAGCAGGGCACAGGGGTGGCCAAATGTGCTTAATGTAAGAGCCACATCGAATAAATGTCAGATGTTTGAGAGCCACAAGACGGATGGAAGGGAGGGAGGGAGGGAGGAAGGGAGGAAGGGAGGAAGGAAGGAAGGAAGGAAGGGAGGGAGGGAGGGAGGGAGGAAGGAAGGAAGGAAGGAAGGAAGGAAGGAAGGAAGGAAGGAAGGAAGGAAGGAAGGAAGGAAGGAAGGAAGGGAGGGAGGGAGGGAGGGAGGAAGGAAGGAAGGGAGGAAGGGAGGGAGGGAGGGAGGGAGGAAGGAAGGGAGGGAGGAAGGGAAGGAAGGAAGGAAGGAAGGAAGGAAGGAAGGAAGGAAGGAAGGGAGGAAGGAAGGAAGGAAGGGAGGGAGGAAGGGAGGGAGGGAGGGAGGGAAGGAGGGAGGGAAGGAAGGAAAGAAGGGAGGGAGGGAGGAAGGAAGGAAGGAAGGGAGGGAGGGAGAGAGGGAAGGAAGGAAGGAAGGAAGGAAGGAAGGAAGGAAGGAAGGAAGGAAGGAAGGAAGGAAGGAAGGAAGGAAGGAAATAGATGAGGGAGAGAGAGGTGGAAAGAAAGCAACTTTAACTTTAAACGCATTCTCTAAGCCACCAAGGTGCCTTGGCTTAGAGAAGTGATTTAAAGACACAAATGCCTTCTACAAGCTGGCCAACAGGGCAGTGGGGGCTTTGAGAGCCACATGATATGTGTGAAAGAGCCACATGTGGCACCCAAGCCACAGTTTGGCTATGCTGATCCAGGACCTAATTCTGCAACAAAAACCCACGTCTTCCTGCATTCTGGCCACTAGGCTGCTATTTTGAATTATATGATTGTGTAGTAGCTAGGGGTGCCAATTCAGGGTTGGGAAATTCCTGGAGATTTGGGGTTGGAGCCTGGAGAGAATAGGGTTGCCAATCCCCAGGTGGGGGCAGGGGATCCCCCGGTTTGGAGCCCCCCCCCACTTCAGGGTCATCAGAAAGCAGGAGGAGGGGAGGGAAATGACTGCTTGGCTCTCCATTATTCTCTATAGAGACCGATTCCCATAGGGCAGGATTGGCCAACAGTAGGACTCCAGATGTTTTTTGCCTACAACTCCCATCAGCCCCAGCCAGCATGGCCAATGGCTGGGGCTGATGAGAGTTGTAGGCAAAAAACATCTGGAGAGCTACCGTTGGCCACCCCTGTCATAGGGTATAATAGAAAATTGATCCATGGGTATCTGGGGCTCTGGGGAGGCTGTTTTTTGAGGTAGAGGCACCAAATTTTCAGCATAGCATCTGGTGCCTCTCCTCAAAAAAAAAAAAAATCCCCAAGTTTCAAAAAGATTGAACCAGGGGGTCCAATTCTATGAGCCCCCAAAGAAGGTGCCCCTATCCTTCATTATTCCAAACGGAGCGAAGGCATTTAAAAAGAGTGTGGTCCTTTTAAATGTGATGGCCAAAACTCCCTTTGGAGTTCAATCATGCTTATCACACCCTTGCTCCTGGCTCCTCCCCAAAGTCTCTTGGCTCCACCCCCAAAGTCCCCAGATATTTCTTGAGTCAGACTTGGCAACCCTAGGAAAGAGCGGGGCTTGGGGAGGGGAGGGGACGGAACTCAGCAAGGATATGAGGTCATAGAGCCTGCCCTTCAAAGCTTCCATTCCCTCCAGGGGGCAGCAATTTCCTCCAGGCAAACTGAGGTTTGTAGGCTAGAGATCAGCTGGAATCTTGGGAGAATTCCAACTCTCATCTGGAGTCTGGCAAGCCTTTGTAATGCAACACCGCCCCCCTCAACCCCCCCCCCAACAACCCTCTGCAGTTAATAGCTCCCCCCCCCCCCCCAAACTGCTCTTTGCAGCTGCTAGTCAATACTCCCTCTAAGTTTTGGAGTCTTGTGAACAAAAATTCTACTTTGTGAGCTACTGGCATTAAAGTTGTGAGCTACTGCATAAATAAGTTTGCTCTGGGGCCGTTTGAGCCGGAGGCTAAAAAACTGTGAGCTCGCTCGCACTAACTCAGCTTAGAGGGAACACTGCTGGTCATCTGTTCTCTCACCTAGTTGGGACGATTATCCAGCCACTTCCTTGCCTTTTCTTCAATCTTTAAACTTCCACCGAAGTCAATAACTTTCATGTTTCAAGAAGACACATTCTGACAGCCCTGACCAGGATAAACCCAGGCACACCTGATCTCATCAGATCTCAGAAGCTAAGCAGGGTCACCTCTATCAAGTACTTGGATGAGAGATCCTCTTTGGAATACCAGCAGTCAGGAGGGCAGGGGCAGGCTCTATTCAGCCACCTCCCTGAATATCCTCCAGGCCCCCAGTAGGGGTCAGTCACCAGAGGTCGCCAGGACTACCAGGTTCTTCTCTGGCAAGTACTTGGATGGGAGGTCTCCTTGGAATACCAGGACTGGGAGGCAGGGGCAGGCTCTATTCAGCCACCTCCCTGAATATCCTCCAGGCCCCCAGTAGGGGTCAATCACCAGAGGTCACCCTGCCTTCCAGGTCCACGTGGACACAGACACACACATAAAATTACAAAAATACCAAAAAAAGAAAAGAAACATTCTGAAAGTCAGATGCTTTTAGCATCTTCTTCAGTTCAGTCTATTTTGGCCATGCATTTTCCGAATGCACTAAAAAATCCAAAAAATCCTGCTAACAACCGATGTTCCCTCTAAGCTGAGTTAGCATGAGTTAGCTCACAGTTTTTTAGCCTCTGGCTCACACAATTTTGTCTTCGCTCAGGGAAAAAAAAGGCCCCAGAGCAAACTAATAGATGCAGTCACTCACCACTTGAATGCCAGTTGCTCACAAAGTAGAATTTTTGCTCATAAGACTCCACAGGGCTTATTTTTTTTTTTGTAGAAAAAGCCCAGCAAGAACGTATTTGCATATTAGATCACACCCTCTGACATCACCATTGAGCCACACAGGGCTTTTTTGTAGAAAAAGTCCAGCAGGAACACATTTACACATTAGGCCACACCCCTGAAGCCAAGCCAGCCACAGCTGCGTTCCTGTCCATTCCTGCTCAAAAAAAGCCCTGCTTATAACCATTCGTCAAAATCAGTCCAATATTTCTTCATCCCACTGTTATATTCTGTGTAACTGGACACCAAGCTCCAAGAGATCAAAGCACTGCCGGCTTAGCCAAGGAAGTCTTCTTAAAAGACCATAAATATCTATGGCTAAGATTTATGTTAACAGAATTCTCTTGTCTTTTAGAAAGCCAAACAGGCTTCTTTATTTACAGAACATCGTGTCTCCAGTAGGAGTCGTTTACCAAGGTGAAGCACTGCAAAAGCCACGCTGACCCTGCCAATTCATGCCGTCAGCTCCTTGTTTCTCGGGAAGAGCTGTCACAAACCCATGCTTTCTCATCTGCTAAAATCCACATTATTTCAAGATGGATCCTACTTTTCCATGGATGCTCGAGGCAGGAGGAGCCATGTCATTGTGGCCCTAAGTCCCTTTAAGTCACAACAGACTTATGGAGACCCCAGCAAGGGGCTTTGGAGGAAAATGAGAAGCAGAAGTGTCTGGCCACTGCCTTCCTCGGCACAGCCTTGCTTGGTGGTCTCCCTTCCAAGTCTTATGGTGAGGTGACCTCAGCATGGGGCTTCCAAAGCAAGTGAGAAGCAGAGGTGGTTGGCCAAGGCCTTCCTCTGCAGAGTCTTCCTTGGTGGTCTCCCTTCCAAGACTTATGGTGACCCCAGCAAGGGGCTTCCAAGGCAAGGGAGAAGCAGAGATGGTTGGCCATGGCCTTCCTCTGCAGAGTCTTCCTTGGTGGTCTCCCTTCCAAGACTTATGGTGACCCCAGCAAGGGGCTTCCAAGGCAAGGGAGAAGCAGAGATGGTTGGCCATGGCCTTCCTCTGCAGAGTCTTCCTTGGTGGTCTCCCATCCAAGACTTATGGTGACCCCAGCAAGGGGCTTCCAAGGCAAGGGAGAAGCAGAGGTGGTTGGCCATGGCCTTCCTCTGCAGAGTCTTCCTTGGTGGTCTCCCATCCAAGACTTATGGTGACCCCAGCAAGGGGCTTCCAAGGCAAGGGAGAAGCAGAGGTGGTTGGCCATGGCCTTCCTCTGCAGAGTCTTCCTTGGTGGTCTCCCATCCAAGACTTATGGTGACCCCAATAAGGGGCTTTCAAGGCAAGGGAGAAGCAGAGATGGTTGGCCATGGCCTTCCTCTGCAGAGTCTTCCTTGGTGGTCTCCCATCCAAGACTTATGGTGACCCCAGCAAGGGGCTTCCAAGGCAAGGGAGAAGCAGAGGTGGTTGGCCATGGCCTTCCTCTGCAGAGCCTTGCTTGGTGGTCTCCCTTCCAAGACTTATGGTGACCCCAATAAGGGGCTTTCAAGGCAAGGGAGAAGCAGAGATCAAGATCATCAGGATGCAGGGGGAGGGAGATGTCTGTTGGGCACTCAATTATTCCCTATGGAGACCCATTCCAATAGGGTATAATTGATCCATAGGTATCTGGGGCTCGGGGGGGGGGGAGTCCCTGTTTTTTGAGGTAGAGGCACCAAATTTGCAGCATAGCATCCAATGCCCATCCCCAAAATATCCACCAAGTTTCAAAAGGATTGAACCAGGGGGTCCAATTCTTTGAGCCCTCAAAGAAGGTGCCCTTATCCTTTATTTGTTTCCAAAGGAGGGAAGGCATTTAAAAAGTGTGCGGTTCCTTTAAATGTGATGGCCAAAACTCCCTTTGGAGTTCAATGATGCTTGTCGCACCTTTGCTCCTGGTTCCACCCCCAATGTCTCCTGGCTCCACCCCCAAAATCCACAGATATTTCTTGAGTTGGACTTGGCAACCCTATGTCACGGAGTTGCGGTGAGGATAAAACGGAAGAGAGCAGTATGATGTAAGCCTCTTTTGTGTGTGTGTGTGTGTAGAAATGAAGTCCAAAGAAATAAAGGGATCCACAGGGGGCTCAGAGGCTTCATTTAGCCAACCAGACAGACCTCTCCTCCGTTCAGGAACCTAATCCACTTTGAAAGGGATCTAAAGCTAATGGCCCTCTCGTAGCCATGAATCCCATAAGTTAATTACCCGCCCTGTGAAGAAGACTTTCTTCTTTTTTCCCCCCTCTGACCTGAATCTACTATCCATTAAGGCCTCATATTCCTCTCTTATGGGAACAGGGGGAAATTCTAATGGACGTGATCTTTCTGTACGAGAAGGGACAGCGGGGGCTGCTACTGTGCTTTCCCGAAGTGTCTGGAGGAGGAGTAGGGTTGCCAGGTCTGTGTTGGAAAAGTCCTGGAGACTTTGGGGGTGGGGCCAGGAGAGGGTGGGGTTTGGGGAGGGGCGGGGCCTCAGCAGGGTCCAATGCCCTAGAGCCCGCCCTTTCAAACAGCCATTTTCTCCAGGGGAGCTGATCTCTGCAAGCTGGAAATTGGTTGGAAAAGCAGGAGATCTCCAGGCCCCACCTGGAGGCTGGCAACTAGAGTGTTATAGGTGAGTGAGTGGCAGCCTTCCTTTGACTTTTCACAGCTAAAATAAGGATGCTCTGATTCAGGATTGCCACCTGAAGACTTACACACACGATCAGGGCTTTTTTTGTAGAAAAAGCCTAGCAGGAAGTATTTACAGCCCAGCAGGAACTCATTTGCATATTAGGCCACACCCCTGGCACCACCATTGTTTTGCAGAGGGCTTTTTTTGGGGGGGGAAGCCCAGCAGGAACTCATTGCCAAGCGGACACTAAGTTTTGCGGGTGACTTTTTAAAGTGAAAACACTGCCCCTGTTGCCCTACTGTTGTGTTGCTGGTCTCAGCAGCCACAATCTGTGAGACATCCTGCTGCACAAGTCACATGCAAGGCCCTAGCAGTCGTGCGTTTACATGGATACACCTGAACGTTAAAGTCTGGAGATGCTGCCATGTTTTCCATATTTCCCTGCTTCAGTTTGCTTGTGTGAATTGAAGACACATATCTTTAGTCCCCTCTCTGGTTCCTTGTATTGAACTTTTCTCATTAAAGTGATGCAATTGTAATGTTTTTTTCATTAAGCATTAAAGAAAAACTATATTAAGAACATCAGAAGAGCCCTGCTGGATCAGAGCAGTGGCCCATCTAGTCCAACATCCTATCTCACGCAGTGGCCAACGAGTTCCTCTGGAGGGCCAACAACAGGACACAGAGGCTGAGACCTTCATAAGAACATCAGAAGAGCCCTACTGGATCAAACCAGTGGTCCACCTAGTCCAGCATCCTGTCTCACACAGGGGCCAACCAGTTCCTCTGGAGGGCCAACAACAGCACAGAGAGGCTGAGGACTTCATTAGAACATCAGAAGAGCCCTGCTGGACCAGAGCAGTGGCCCATCTAGTCCAGCATCCTGTCTCACACTGTGGCCAATCAATTCCTCTGGAGGGCCAACAACAGCACAGAGAGGCTGAGGCCTTCATAAGAACATCAGAAGAGCCCTACTGGATCAAACCAGTGGTCCATCTAGTCCAGCATCCTATCTCATACAGGGGCCAACCAGTTCCTCCGGAGGGCCAACAGCAGGACACAGAGGCCAAGGCCTTCATAAGAACATCAGAAGAGCCCTACTGGATCAAACCGGTGGTCCACCTGGTCCAGCACCCTGTCTCACACTGTGGCCAACCAGTTCCTCTGGAGGGCCAACAACAGCACAGAGAGGCTGAGGCCTTCATAAGTGTATCAGAAGAGCCCTGCTGGATCAAACCAGTGCTCCATCTAGTCCAGCATCCTGTCTCACACACTGGCCAACCAGTTCCTCTGGAGGGCCAACAAAAGGGCAGAGAGGCTGAGGCCTTCATAAGAATATCAGAAGAGCCCTGCTGGATCAAACCAGTGCTCCATCTAGTCCAGCATCCTGTCTCACACACTGGCCAACCAGTTCCTCTGGAGGGCCAACAAAAGGGCAGAGAGGCTGAGGCCTTCATAAGAATATCAGAAGAGCCCTGCTGGACCAGACCAGTGCTCCATCTAGTCCAGCATCCTGTCTCACACACTGGCCAACCAGTTCCTCTGGAGGGACAACAAAAGGGCAGAGAGGCTGAGGCCTTCATAAGAATATCAGAAGAGCCCTGCTGGACCAGACCAGTGGTCCATCTAGTCCAGCATCCTGTCTCACACAGGGGCCAACCAGTTCCTCTGGAGGGCCAACAGCTGGACACAGAGGCTGAGGCCTTCATAAGAACATCACAGAAGAGCCCACCCAGGAAGACTCTGTGGAAGAAGGCAGCGGCCAACAATCTCTGCTTCTCCCTTGCCTTGAAAGCCCCTTGCTGGGCTTTCAGCATAAACCAGTTGCAACTTGCTGGGACTTCACACATACACATTCACAGAACTAGAAAATCAAGGGGTCATAGCCTATGCTGCATCCTGATAGGCTAGGTTTTGAATGTGCAGATCAGGGGTGCCGAACTCATTTGTTATGAGAGCCAGAACTGACATAAATGAGACCTTGTTGGTCCATGCCATGTGTGTACCTATTTAAGATTAGGTAGCAGAGATATAAACTTTTTAAAGAGCACAAACACGACTCAAGCTTAAAACATTAGCACTTGTTGGTCTTAAAGGTGCTTTCTTTGCATTTCGCCCATGGGATCCAGGGACCTGGGCAAAGGAAGCTCTGGCTCTTTCCTTCCTTCCTTCCCCAGGGGACCAGGAGGGGGAGGAGCCTCGATCAATGGAGAAAGCCGAGGTTTTGCTCTATAGCTCCTGCGCGATTGAGCAAGCCTTGCAAAGCAAGTTGAGATGCAGAAGGAAGCAAGAGAGAGGGAGAAGGAAGCAGACAAGAGCCAGTTGCCCGGGGACCTGATAGGAGCCCCTCGGGGGGCCTGATTCAACCCCTGGGCCGCATGTTTGACATCCCTGGCATAGATTGTTTTTAATGCACAGGAAAACATTCAAGCGTACAAATGTCGCTTACCTGCGATCCCTGATACAGAACAGTCCAGGAACAGTTCTACCACCTCCCCTGCTGCTAGTGAGAACTAAGCCTCAGTTATATCACCAGCAATCCTAAAAAGGTTGTATTTCATTGACCAAACTTTTGCCTAAAAGACTAAAAGTCAGATAAAGAGTCCTGGGGAAACCTGCACCCACTTACAAGCAACGTTCCCTCTAAGCTGAGTTAGTGTGAGCTAGCTCACGGTTTTTTAGTGTGAGCTAGCTCACATTTTTGTCTGAGCTCAGAAAAAATGGCCCCATCGCAAACTAATTGTTGCAGTCGATCACCACTTTGATGCCAATAGATAGATCCAGGCGGGCAGCCCTTTTGGTCTGAAGCAACAGAACAAAGTAGGAGTCAAGTTTCACCTCTAAGACCCAAAGTTTTATTCAGAATGTAAGCTTTCGTGTGCTTCTAGCAAATTAAAGCTTACGTTCTGAATAAAACTTTGTTGCTTACATTCTGAATAAAACTTTAATGCCAATAGCTCACGAAGTAGAATATTTGATCACAAGACTCCACAGCTTGGAGAGAGTATTACTTACAAGTACATGCAGGCCACTAAACCAGAATCTGGAACAATCCCCAATTCATATTTTTAATGACATATGAAACTGCCTTATACTGAATTAGACCCTTGATCCATCAAAGTCAGTATTGTCTACTCAGAATGGCAGCGGCTCTCCAGGGTCTCCAGCTGAGGTTTTTCACATCTGTTTCCTGGACCCTTTTCAGTTGGATTGAACCTGGGACCTTCTGCTTACCAAGCAGATGCTCTACCACTGAGCCACCGTCCCTCCCCAAATGACAGACACAGCATGCAACGGAAGGGTACAGACAAGAGAGCCTCTGAGCGTGCACAGAACATCTGCTCACCGCACAAAACCTCCCCGCCTCTTGACCGAGAGGCACAGATTTCCAAGGCAGGGGACTTAGATTACAAGGATGCATGATTTTTGGAACCTTCTTTTAAAGAACAGACAAAATGAATAATACGTCAGGCTGTAATTTGATGGCTGCATTTCTTATGCTCAGCGATCAACACTTCAAAACTGGCAAAGCCCGTGTCATTCAGCGGCTCTTCCTAAATGCGAATCTTCACAGGGTGAATCTCTCCAGCGCTCCCAACCTTCTGTTATAAACAACAGAACTCAGCTTTCAGGCATACAAAACTGCAGAGAGAAGACAGCGCTTCTGACAACATACAGATAGCTTCTCGCTAACCCAGGTTGCCAACTGACCCTCCAAATAACCCGAACAAGCTTGCGCGCTTATGACTTTCTCACACACCTCGGTGTGCGATTCACCCCTTTCATGGACCCTCAAAAGCACAGGAGCAGAGGCAGACCACCAAGCTGACAACCTTGTTGACCACCGAAAGACTCCCCTGGCTTCCACACTCGCAGGATGGGCAAGCAGAGGATTCAGAGCTGAACATGGAAGCCCGGCACCAAACACCGGACTGTATGAGAGATGGAAGATCTTCAGGCGAGGTAGCCACAGGCTGATCTGTTCAAGGCTGGCTCGAGAGCTGTCTTCCAAATAACGAACAACACCATTCTGATCCTCACACCCATAACAATCCATTCCGTCCCCGCACAAAATATTCCAGTCCGGCATCATCCTGTTGCAATCTGGTGTCTCTGTCATACCTCTATAGCTTCCAGTTTTGGTGCCCTGGGGTAGGTATCCCCAGGAGGTTTTGATCCCTATTGCGGGGCAGGACCAGATCTACATTTTTTTGGGGGGGGGGAAACAAAATTTAAAAAAATGATGCCCCCTTATGGGCCCATTCTATCTTATGGACCCATAGAATACAATAGACTCCATACCCAATTTGGTGCCCCCCTGCATCGGTGCCCGGGGCAAACACCCTCCTCTGCCCCCCCAGATCTGGCCCTGGGGGGGGGGGATCCACCTTGTCCCCGACTCCAGCCTTGCTCTTGGGCTTTTAATAGCAGCCCCTATACACAAATGTACCTAGAAGCATTTCATCCCACCAGTTCATTTCTGCATCAAAGGTAGAAGAACAGGTTGGGTTTAAAAAATAAAAAGGTGGCAACCAATCCTCCCTCTAAGCTGTGGAGACTTGTGAGCTAAAATTCTACTTTGTGAGCTACGGGCATGAATGTTTTGAGCCAGTAATTTGGCTGCTGCATCAATGAGTTTGCTCTGGGGCCCTCCTTCCTGAGCTAAGACAAAAAAATGGGTGAGCCGGAGGCTAAAAGACTGTGAGCTTCTGCCCTCAACCACACCAGAGAATCCACCAGCATGGAAGCTGATGCGCTGGCAGCAGAGGGTGGGGGGAAGAGAGACTTCCTTCCTTTCCCCCCTCTAACAAAAAAACCCCAGAGATCAATTTTGGACTCTAAAATTGATCTCTGGGGTTTTTTTTCTCCTTCCTGAGCGAAGACAAAAAATGGGTGAGCCAGAGGCTAAAAAACCTGTGAGCTAGCTCACACTCACTCAGCTTAGAGAGAACACCGGTGGCAACTCTAGGCTGGGACGACAGGCCCCCCCCCCCCAACAACCTGTGCCTTTCGTCCCTTATGCATGCTTGTGAGATCCATCCTGTCCCGCAGAGATTACTCCCAGGTAAGCGTGCACCCCCAATCCACCTACAAATGGCCGCGACGCTAGTCAGCCAGGCTGAAAACAAACACAGAGGCGTTTTCGCCCAGCATAGCAGGAGAGAAACCGAAACAAACAAACGCACACTTGTGCCCTAGCAGACGGGAAAGATCCATTCCACCAAGAAGCAAATGCTGGACTTACCTTGAATCTAGTCTACCTTATTTCTGAGCTATCTGTCTGCCTGGGCCCAACCAGGCTCGCTAGAGCATCTGGACCAACTGAGATAGACAAGGGTTGTCAACAGATCTCCCCCCCCCCAAGATCCATTCATCGCAGGGGTGCGCTTGGTCCCAACAGAAAGACACGTAGGGGAACGCAGCACCTCGGTGGGCCAGCCACCAAAATTTCCATCCAATGCAGCAGGAAAAAAAGAGACAATATATATATATATATATATGAAAGGGAGAGGGGGGCAGCAGCAGGAAGCAGCCAGGCCAATCCTGGGAGAAAAAAAGCAAAGCCCCTGCAATGAGAGGGACACCGGGATGGAGCCAGCAGAGACCCCCCGCCCCCCCCCCCACCGGCCCCCTTCGACCGAGAGCAGGACGCTTGTCCTTATGTAACACGAGCCTGCGAGAGATGCTCTGATCTCCACCAAGGAAGAAGGGGGTGGAAAAGGCATGTAATTACAGACCCGGGTCCCTCCCTCGGTGCGGATGCAAGAAAACCCTTTAGGGGGCCGGAAGCGTCCTAGGGACATCAAGGCACGGCGGGGAGGGGAGGGGAGGGGTGCCGAGGTGGTGGGGAGAGGTGGGGGGAAGGCTTTTGTGCGCCGTCAAGGGATTAAATGCACCGATGCGCAGCGCTTACCTCCAAGCCCGCGGCCGCGTCAGTTCATGCCATCCTTGCAGAGAGAGCCGGCCCTTTCTTGCATCGAGGAAGGAGACCCGGAGCCCTTAAGATGAAGGGCGACGACCTCCCCCCCTCCAAAAGAAAAAAAAAAGCCAAATCACCTGCAAATCCCACCCTTCCTTTGCCCCCCGCCCTCCAAAAAACGTACACCTCTTTCCCCAGAAGGGAGAAGAGAATCCACGGTTCGTCTTCCGCCCTCAACCACACCAGAGAATCGCCCTCAACCACACCAGAGAATCCACCAGCATGGAAGCCAATGCGCTGGCGGGGGGGCGGGGGGAGGAGAAGAAGAAGAAGAGAGACTTCCTTCCTTCCTCCCCTCTAGCAAAAACGCCCCCCCCCCCCAAGAGATGGTAGTCCAGAAAAAGCAGGGAATGGAAGATGCGGCGCTTGCCTGCCTGCCTGCCTGCCTGCCTGTCTCCCTCAACACACACACAAAACACAGAGAGAACGCACACACCCTCGAGTGTCGTACGGCAAAGCCCGTTAAAGAGACACGGCCATTATTTTCCATAATGCCTGACTGCAGGCTTCTGACTCCCTCTCTCCCCCCCACCCCCTTCCAACCTCATGGGGGGGATCCGAAAAAGAGATTACAAATCATTCATTTGCAGATAAACACAAGAACTCACCGGGTCTCTTCTTGGACTCCCTGCCTCCTCTTTTTGTTTGTTTATTTGGGGGATCCTTTTAAAAAAATCGGAAGGGGCTCTAAATAGACCAGGCGGTGCATTTTTGAGAGAGGGGGGGGGTGTTGCAAACGTTAGGCTGATGGGTAAGCAAACCAGAGAGAGTAGAGCTCTCTGGGCATGATGGATTGAGGATTAGCGTGGGTATGGTTTATAACAGGGGCCGTCAGCAAGCTTTTTATAGCCCCATCATTTCAACCCCCCCCCCCACGGGTTTGGAGGCAAACCAATTTTGCATGCTGATCCTAAGACTGCTGGTTCCAGGGCACCCCCTCCCAGCGGCTCCTTGGGCCGGGCCAAGCGGTCTTCCAGGACAGGGTCCAAGACTGGATTCTGACTCCCTCTCTCCCCTCCCCCAGGCCTGAAGCTACAGGGAGCCCATGGGGGCCCTGCCCCCTGATGTCATGCCAGGCGCCCCAGACTTCCCCTTTCCCTGCCGCTGCCATGGGGGGGAAAGCTGAGAGGCTGGGGGCCACCCTTCCCTCTCTCCACACATTTAAATTGCAGAGGAGGGGAGAACAAGGTGTGATTCCCCACTCTTCCACATGCATCTGCTGGGTGAGCTTGGGTCAGTCACAAGTTCTCTCAGAGCTGTTCCTCTCAAGAGCAGTTCTCTCAGAGCTCTCTCAGCCCCACCATCAGCTAGCGATCCATTGTCGGAACAGGCAGGGACATCAGAGATCATCTTCATCCATGGGACAGCCAGTGTGGTGTAGTGGTTAAGTGCATGGACTCTTATCTGGGAGAACCAGGTTTGATTCCCCACGCCTCCACTTGCAGCTGCTGGAATGGCCTTGGGTCAGCCATAGCTCACGCAGGGCTTGAAAGGGCAGCTTCTGGGAGAGCTCTTTCAGACCCACCAACCTCACAGGGTGTCTGTTGTGGGGGAGGAAGGTAAAGGAAATTGTGAGCCGCTCTGAGACTCTGATTCAGAGAGAAGGGTGGGGTATAAATCTGTGGTCGTCTTCTTCTTTTAGAAGAAGAAGATATTGGATTTATATCCCGCCCTCCACTCCAAAGAGTCTCAGAGCGGCTCACAATCTCCTTTCCCTTCCTCCCCCACAACAGACACCCTGTGAGGTGGGTGGGGCTGGAGAGGGCTCTCACAGCAGCTGCCCTTTCAAGGACAACCTCTGCGAGAGCTATGGCTGACCCAAGGCCATGCTAGCAGGTGCAAGTGGAGGAGTGGGGAATCAAACCCGGTTCTCCCAGATAAGAGTCCGCACCCTTAACCACTGCACCAAACTGGCTCTCCACTTCTGGGAATAGATCTCCACTGTAAAGACTGTACCCCTTGTGTGATGTGAAAGACGATGTATGAAGTGCTTTGGAGTATTCCCCAAGTACTTCATTTTTCCTGTCAATGTGATTGTAAATATTGAGCTGTTCAGCCAATTTGATGGTTAACATAACCTTTTGGAAATACTTTTGCACACAGCACTTTTTCGTGAGTCTTTATTGTCAGTAAAGTATTCCCTAGTAATTATTGCTGTGAGCTGTTTTGCTTTTGCTTTTTCCTCTGTATTTGCACAGCTTCCTCTGTATTTTTTTCACCCCTGCCATACGGAACATTAAAACCCAGTTCTCCAGATTAGAGTCCGCCACTCTTAACCACTGCACCTGGGGACAATTGCACTAGTTTCAGAAGATAAGCATCTTTACCTGAATATGGGGAGGGGGAACGCACATTAGATTCAAAAGTTAAGCATGCTGGATAGAGTTGCCTCTTTCAAAAAAGCTAGTCTATCAGGTAAGGGTGAAAAAAGGGAAGCAGGGCAGCAAAAATGGAAGACAACTATTAGTCACATGGGACATTTTGCCCATTTTCTACTCCAAGGTACATGGCAGAGCACAGTCTACATCTCAGTTCATATGGTTTAATGGTGTCAGAAGCGATGCCATCTTGGATGTCTTTTAATCTGGTTTTCTTCCACTTTTATCGGATTTGTTATAGTGGTTTAATGGTGTTAGAAGCAATCTTGAATCTGCCTGTCAGCTGACTGGCATTTGGCTCTGTATGCTTTCGGCAGAAGACTTAAGACTGTTAACTGTACAGAGAAGGGGCCTTCTTCGTGTTGGCCCTCACACTATGGCATTCCACTTTTGCCCCCTCTTTCAAGTCTTCCAGAACTTAAGATTCTTGTTCTAGAAGGCATTGGCTGGTTTCTTCTTCCAACCCTGAAAATGTAATCTGTTTTTTAAAAAAAACTGTTCAATGAGATCCCTCCCCCCCACCAGCACTGACATCTTTGATGTTGTCCTTCCTGGGGTTATGGAGTTAATTTTCTGCTTTCCATTGTAACGTATTGTCTCTGATGCTGTCCTTTTCTTCAATGGGTTGTTGGTTATTTTTAGCTCATCTTTGAATTGATGATGATGATGATGATGATGATGATATTGGATTTATATCCTGCCCTCCACTCCAAATTTCAGAGTCTCAGAGTGACTCACAATCTCCTTTACCTTCCTCCCCCACAACAGACACCCTGTGAAGTAGGTGGGGCTGAGAGGGCTCTTACAGCAGCTGCCCTTTCAAGGACAACCTCTGCAAGAGCTATGGCTGACCCAAGGCCATTCCAGCAGGCGCAAGTGGAGGAGTGGGGAATCTAACCCAGTTCTCCAAGATAAGAGTCTGCACATTTAACCACTACACCAAACTGGCTCAAGTTATCAAGTTGAAATTGTTTTAAACATTCCCTCTCTCTATTTTTATATGGGTAATTACCTTGTGAGCTTGCAAAAGAGAGAAAAACTGGATGCAAATGTTGCTAAAATAAAAAAGGGTTTTTAAAAAAAAATATAGAAGGCTGAGGAAAGTCGAATTAACAGCCTCAGAAATACTGCACGATAGCCCCATGGCCACAGGGGGAGTTTCATCGAGTAGGAATTATCCCACACTTTCTCTCAGGAGCTCAGAGCAAAGGATATGGCTCTCCATTTTATCCTCATAACCACCCTGCAAGGTAGGATGGGCTGAGAGAGAAAAAGTAGCCTAAATTCATCTTGGGAATATTTTTATGGCCAAAAGGAGGTCTGATCTTAGGCAGATCATGAGAGGGAGGGCAGGAAGGACTGCAACGGTGCTTCATTCTCATGGCCTTTCTTACATGCCCAGGGAAATGCCAACTGCTACTTTGGGGTCAGGAGGCTATTTTTCTCCAGGCCAGTTCTGTCAGGGATGCTGGAGAACTTTGTGTGCCTGCCTTGCATCCAGAGGGCTGTGTGCCGTGTAAGTGATTATTGGCCAGCACTAGTTCCATCGTTCAATAATTTGCGACCGGAAGAAGACTGCAAATTGAAACCTGCTTTTGTCCACCCAGGACGCGTGTTGTCGCCCATTACCCGCATAGAATTTTGACAGCCTGTTCGCTGCAATCAATGCGTGGTGCCTTGTGACTTTTCAACTGTATATTTTATGAACATAAGAGTATACTCTAAATGTGTTCTGGACTAAATAGTAAAGAAATGGGACATTTGAACATGAGAGACTGAGACATCCTGTGGATATAAATTGTTAGTGACATATTCTGCAATTACTGTGGCACAGTGTTGATTGTTGTTGATGCAGCCTTTTACATTGTGGTTTCCTTGTTTACTATTGGACACCTTCTGGGCGGGGAGCAGGGGTCACTGGTTATGGGGGGGCAGGTATTTGTAGGGCCTTTTTGTAGAAAAAGCCCAGCAGGAACTCATTTGCATATTAGGCCACACACCCCAGCACCAAGCCAGCTGGAACTGTGTTCCTGTGCTTTTCTGCTTTAAAAAAAAAAAAATCCCTGGGTATTTGTGACTTTCCTGTTTTGTGCAGGGGATTGGACTAGATCACCCTGAAGGTCCCTTCCAACTCTATGATTCTATGATACCAACAAGCTAACCACTCCACTGGCTACTGAGACGGCTGCTTCAGATGGCTGATGGCTGATAGCCAGGGGTTGTTTTGCAGAAAAAAGAGGTCCTGGAGCTCATTCACATAACTCATTTGCAAATGCCACACACCCCTAACATCACTGGAAAGTGGACTAAATTATATCAGCTCAGCATCTACCTTAAAATGCTTCTGGAATTATAACTGTCATAATAAAACCTTACTCCCATCATACTATGGAGCCCAGAAGCAAGTAGGGAGGGATGGTGGCTCAGTGGAAGAGGGAAGCAGAAGGTCCCAGGTTCAAACCCTGGAATCTCCAAAAAAGGGTCCAGGAAAATTGGTGTGAAAAATCTCAGCTTGAGACCCTGGAGAGCTGCTGCCAGTCTGAGTAGACAATACTGACTTCGATGGACCGAGGGACTGATTCAGTATAAGGCAGCTTCATATGTTTATATGTCCATTAAGGGAGGGGGAGAGAGAGAAAGAGCACAATAGAATTTAGAGCAGTGCGGTCAAACCTGCGGCCCGGGGGCTGCATCAGGCCCCCAGAGGGCTCCTATCATGTCCCCGACCAACTGACTGTCATTTGCTTCCTTCTCCCTCTTTTTTGCTTCCTTCTGCATCACATCTTGCTTTGCCAGGCTTGCTCAATCGCACAGGAGCTACAGAGCAAAGCCTTTATTTTCTCCATTGTCTGAGGCTCCTGCCTTGGGGAGGAAGGTGGGGGGAGGGAGAGCTTGCTTTTCCAGGCTCTCTCAATCGCACAGCAGAGCTACTGAGCCTAGCCTTTCTTCCGTCTGTTGGTTGAAGTTCTTGGTCCTCTGGGGAAGGAAGGAAAGAGCCAGAGTTTCCTTTGTCTAGTTCCCTGGATCCCATGGGAAAGATGCAAAGAAAACACCTTTAAGACCAATGAGTGCTAACATTTTAAGCATGTTTTAATTAAAAAAAATCGTTGTGTTTGCATTTTATAAAGTTTATATCTCTGCTACCTGACATTACATTTTATGATACACATGGCCCGGCCCGACAAGGTCTCATTTATGTCATATCCGGCCCTCATAACGAATGAGTTTGACCCCCCTGATTTTGAGGTTCTGGAGCTCAGCTCCTGTGAGCTCCTGCCCAACATGAGACCTGCCAGTAGCAGAACAGGAGACAATTGGAGCCTGGGGTCTGATTCACACATGCAGGAGGATCAAGGAGGCACAGCCTGGCAGTGGCGTGAAAGAGAATCCCAGCTCCCTGGACTCTCTTGTGGAACAGCAACCAGCGGGCGATGATGGATGGCTGGGGCGAGAAATGCCCTGTCAGTAGTTTAACTACCTCCTCATAAGTCTTTGCTGTGACTCTTGCGGGGGCAGCGAGAGCCATTTCGGTGTAGTGGTGAAGTGCGCAGACTCTTATCTGGGAGAACCAGGTTTGATTCCCCACTCCTCCACTTGCAGCTGCTGGAATGGGCTTGGGTCAGCCAGAGCTCTCTTATCTGGGAGAGCCGGGTTTGATTCCCCACTTGCAGCTGCTGGAATGGCCTTGGGTCAGCCAGAGCTCTCTTATCTGGGAGAACCGGGTTTGATTCCCCACTCCTCCACTTGCAGCTGCTGGAATGGCCTTGGGTCAGCCAGAGCTCTCTTATCTGGGAGAACCGGGTTTGATTCCCCACTCCTCCACTTGCAGCTGCTGGAATGGCCTTGGGTCAGCCAGAGCTCTCTTATCTGGGAGAACCGGGTTTGATTCCCCACTCCTCCACTTGCAGCTGCTGGAATGGCCTTGGGTTAGCCATAGCTTTCGCAGAGCTGTCCTTGAAGGGGCAGCTGCTGTAAGAGCTCTCTCAGCCCCACCCACCTCACAGGGTGTCTGTTGTGGGGGAGGAAGGTAATTGCGAGCCACTCTGAGACTCTTCGGAGTGGAGGGCGGGATATAAATCCAATATCTTCTTCTTCTTCTTCTTGGCGATCTCGAACGTAGCATCCCCGCAGACACTCAGGAGCATGTCGCGCTTTCTGCCGTCATCTGTAATCGCGTTCACCCTTAGGTAGCAGTCAGTGCATTCCGCGTAGGTCTCCCACTTCTCGGGGTTGGTGGGGTCGAGCTCTGCCATGTGGCCCAGCATGCTTGGGGCTGCCATGGCGGTGGCAGCGGGCGCTCCGGCAGCTAGGTTGCGGGCCTTCTTCATCTCCAGCCAGGTCTATGGTGCAGCTGTGAGGACCTGGCTAGGATGCCAACCTCATCGCCAGTGTAATGTACTGAGTTCGGAGACATTTATAAGGCAACATGCTTTACTGGCGAGTCCATCACAAAGACAACATGGCAGGGGTGGGTCCCCGATTATATACATTTCCTGGAACAACCCCTTTCCTGGCTAGGTCCAAGCCAGTTAAACTTCCCGCCACAGATCTTCATAGGTGGATTGCATTTGGTCCTCACGTCCAGCACCCCGCAGTTTCCCACTGGTCACCTCAGCGTGCGCGCAGTCGCACTGTGTTGTAAATTCAAGGACCGAAATGCAAGACGCAACAGCAACCATATCTCTTTTCCTCGGGAAGAACACCTGAGCACTGGCTGAGAGTAAGAAAGTGAGCCAGCAGCTGGAGGAAGGATCTATCGGTGGCTGGGTGGAGAAGGAGCAAGTGGACATAAACTGGGGGTACAAGCAGTGGGGAAGGTAGCAAGCAGGAAAAGGGCAGAGCCGGGGACCAAGATGTTAGCCTGGAATCAGCCCTGCCTGTAAGGCTCTAAGCTATGGGTTGGGAAATACCTGGAGATTTGGGGGGTGGAATCTGTGAAGCCACATAGAAGAACTGTCAGATGTTTGAAAGCTGCAAGGAAGGAAGGAAGGAAGGAAGGAAGGAAGGAAGGAAGGAAGGAAGGAAGGAAGGAAGGAAGGAAGGAAGGAAGGAAGGAAGGAAGGAAGGAAGGAAGGAAGGAAGGAAGGAAGGAAGGAAAATAGATGAAGGAGGGGGGAGAGAGAGGTGGAATGAAAGTAATTTTAATTTTAAATGTATTCTCCAAGTTGCTGGCTGGAAAGCAATTTTAACTTTAAATGCATTCTCCAAATTGCTGGCTGGCTTGGCTTGGAGAAAGGATTTAAAGAAAGAAAGGCCTTCTCCAAGCCAGCTGCTGAGGCAGCGGGGCCTTCAAGAGCCACACAATACATGTGTGAAAGAGCCACAGTTTGGCTATCCCTGTGCTAGAGCATCCCCACATGACCTGCCCTATGTGATGATGTCACTTCCAGGTGACATCATCCTGTTGGGCACCGACAGAGCTCTTCAGGGATGGAGCTCCCTCTGCTAGCCAGTTCTATGCTGGTGGGTTGGGGGCCCCAAAATTGGAGAAAACCCCACCCCCAGGAGGAGATTGGGAACCCCAGGCCCTGTCCAGCCTGCAACCCAGGAACTCTGGCCCAGATAACCCCTGGCTAAGACCCTCCCTGCCTCTCAGCGAAGCTTGAAGCCTCTGCCCACCTTTTGGAGCCTTCTTTGGACTGAAATGGCTCTTCCTCCAAGGCTGGTAACTTTGTTGTGCAAAACAGTAGGAGTAAGCGGCTGTCTTTCAGCTGAGTTTAATAGGAGTCAAAATGCCTTTGACTGGTTACTACGGTTGTCAAGTCCAATTTGAGAAATATCTGGGGACTTTGGGGGTGGAGCCAGGAGACTTTGGGGGTGGAGCCAGGAGCAAGGCTGCGACAAGCATAACTGAACTCCAAAGGGAGCACTGGCTGTCACATTTAAAGGGATCGCACACCTTTTAAATGCCTTCCCTCCACTGGAAATAATAGGGGGCGCCTTCGTTTGGGGCTCATAGAATTGAACCCCCTGGTCCAATCATTTTGAAACATGGAGAGTGTTTTGAGGAAAGGCACTGGATGCAGTGCTGAAAATGTGGTGCCTCTACCTCAAAAAACAACCCCCCCAGAGCCCCAGATGCCCACAGATCACTTTTCCAATATATGCTATGGGAATGGGTCTCCATAGGGAATAATGAGGGATAGGGGCACCTTCTTTGGGGGTTCATAGAATTCTAATCTTTTTGAAACTTGAAGGGTGTTTTGAGGAGAGGCACCAGATGCTGTGCTAAAAATTTCGTGCCTCTACCTCAGAAAACAGCTCCCCAGAGCCCCTGATACCCACAGATCAATTCTCCATTATACCTTATGGGAATCAATCTCCATAGGGAATAATGGAGTGCCCAGCAGACATTTCCCTCTCCCCCTCTTTTTGATGACCCTGAAGCAGAGGGAGGGCCTTCAAACCGGGGGATCCCCTTCCCCCACCTGGGGATTGGCAACCCTACTAGTTACCTATCCTGGGCTGCGCCAGAGAAAATTAAGACAGACAAAAGGAAATAGCATTCCTTGTATTCCTTTTCTTTTCCTTTTCACCTGGTCTTCATTGGCTTCTTTTAAAGCAATCCCGCGTGCCTGACTGCACAGAAATTTATTTCCAAGCGCGCTTTCCCACCCTTTGATGCCACAGCACAAAACGCATCTAATTGCCTTCTGGAATAGAGCCGTCATCCGTTTGGCAGAGAGAGGATTGGAAGCCAGGCTTCTCAGATTCGTATCCGGCGCTCTGACTTTTTGGTGGCAGCCCCTTCGGGTTTCCAAGTTTGTTGGAAAATATCTGGAGGCTTTGGGGGTGTATCTGGGAGATAGTGGGGTTTGGGCAGGGGAGGGTCTTCAGCAGGGTACGATGTCATAGAGTCCGCACTTCCAAGCAGCCATTTTCCTCCCGCTGGGTACTTGTTTTAACGACCCCGGAAGGATGGAAGGCCGAGTCAACCTTGAGGCCACTACCTGAGCCCAGCTTCCACCAGGATTGAACTGCTTGGTGTAGTGGTGAAGTGTGCGGACTCTTATCTGGGAGAACCGGGTTTGATTCCCCCACTCCTCCACTTGCAGCTGCCGGAATGGCCTTGGGTCAGCCATAGCTCTAGCAAAGCTTTCCTTGAAAGGGCAGCTTCTGTCAGAGCTCTCTCAGCCTCATTTACCTCACAGGGGGTCTGTTGTGTGGAGGGGGGGAGGTAAAAAAGATTGTGACTGCTCTGGGTTGATCCTGCGTTAGGGTTTCCAGGATATAGTATAGGGCGGGATATAAATCCAGTATCATCGTCATCTTCTTCAAGTCATGAGCAGAGCTTGGACGGCGGTATTGCAGCATACCACTCTGCACCGCGGGGCTCCTTCAAGGAGGGTACATCCGCCCACCCATCTCTGGTTTCGATATATATATTTCCTTCGCTATGTTCTAATGTTCTACGCCCCCCCCACCGAATTAAACCTAAACAGTGGCCATAAAAACTAAGCCTGTTCTTCCAGTTTGTTCCTTGCGCTTGTTAAACACACAGAACTATAGAACCCCCAGAGCTGGAAAGGGACCATACAGCCCATCTAGTCCAACCCCCTGCTCAACGCAGGATAGGGTTGCCAATCCCCAGATGGGGGCAGTGGATCCCCCAGTTTGGAGGCTCTCCTCCCTCTTCAGGATCATCAGAAAGCTGAGGGGGGGGGGGGAAGGAAAATGTCTTCTGGGCACTCCATTATTCCCTATGGAGATTGATTCCCATAATGTATAACGGAGAATTGATCTGTGGGTATCACGGGCTCTGGGGAGCTGTTTTCTGAGGTAGAGGCACGAAATTTTTAGCACAGCATCTGGTGCCTCTCCTCAAAACACCCTTCAAGTTTCAAAAAAGATTAGACTAGGGGGTCCAATTCTATGAGGCCCCAAAGACGGTGCCCCTGGCCTTCGTTATTTCCAATGGAGGGAAGGCATTTAAAAGGTGTGCGGTGGTCCCTTGAAATGTGATGGCCCGAACTCCCTTTGGAGTCCACCCTTACTCCTAGCTCCACCCCCAATGTCTCCTGGCTCCGCCCCCAAAGTCCCCAGATATTTCTTGAATTGGAACCTGGCAACCCTAACGCAGGATCAACCCAGAGCATCCTTTTAATTATACATCCGGACTGGTAACTTCCATTTCAGCGTATCTGAGGAAGTATGCCTGCAGGCGAAAACTTGAATAAAACTCGGGCCGGTCTCAAAGGTGGCACCCGACTCAAATTCTGCGGGCTGCGGAAGCCATCTTGCGTCTGGGCCAAGCATAGAGGGGAGAGAAAGGACGGTCTCCGAGGCAGGGAAGGAGGGAGGGGTGCGTGCGCTTGTGTGTGTGTCTGCTGCCTGTATATATATGCGAGGCAAAGGAAAGCAGGCAGGGAGGGCTGTTGCTATTTTAAGAGCCGCAGTCTCTCTCTTTCTCTCTCTCCTCCTCACCCCCCCCCCCTCAGCTTTGAGAAACCTGACCGGCCTTTTAAATAATCGAGGAGGAGGAGATGAGGCGGGCATCCTTGCAGGCCCAGTGCTGGTTTATGGCAAATTTCCCCATCCTGGAACTCCAGGCCAATGCCAGAGGTGGATGGAAAAGGCCTTTACCTCAGCTCCTGCTGTCCTGGGGACAGTGTCCCTCCACACAGTGTCCCTCCACACTGGCTTCTCCCTTCTCCCTGGCCTTCGTTTATAAGCCGTGCACCCTCCCTGCAGGGGTATTTCAGCTGAAGCAAGTGGGCGCCATAGCAACAGCGGCGCAGGGAGGGGAAGGGGGATTATTGACGGATTCCTAAAAAACAGGCCAAAGCCAGGTTTACGCCTCCCTGAAACAGGGTTGCCAATCCCCAGGTCATGCCCATACTATGAAGATCAGGAAATGGATGCTTCTGAGGGTGGACTCTGTGGCATTGTAGGGTTGCCAGCCTCCAGGTGGGGTCTGGAGATCTCCTGCTTTGACAACTGATCTCCAGCTGGCAGAGATCAGCTCCCCTTGAGAAAATGGCTGCTTGAAAGGGTGGGCTCCGGAGCATTGGACCATACCGAAGCCCCTCCCCTTCCCAAACCCCACCCTCTCCTGGATCCAGCTCCAGGTGTTTTCAACCCAGACCTGGCAACCCTACACTGAACCCTGCTGAGGTTTCTGTCCTCCCCAGCTACATTCCCAAAGCTCCAGCTGTTTCCCAACCTGGATCCGGAAGCCCTACCCATGGCCAAAAAATTAAATTAAGTCAAATGCTGGAACTAGAGGAAAGATCAAGGCACAGATGCTGGGAAAATCTGCAAATGAACCTCTGGAATGTTTTGTTAAAAAGCTCCAGAGGGTCCTTATTCAGACTGAGACCCAAGAAGAAAGGGATTTATCTGCCCCCCTGTGCTCTTTTGCTGATGATGTTCCCCTAGAACCAGTGTGGTGGAGTGGTTAAGAGCAGCAGACTCTAATATGGAGAGTTGGGCTTGATTCCCCACTTCTCCACATGCTGCCAGCCGGGTGACCCTGGTGTCTGTTGTGGGGAGAGGAAGGGAAGGAGATTGTAAGCTACTTGGAAACTCCAGGTGAAGGGCAAGGTATAAATCCAACTGTTGTTGTTATTGTTCTTCCTCCTCTTCTTCTCCTCCTCCCTCCTCCTCCTCCTCCTCTTCTTCTTTCTCTTCTTTCTCTTCTTTTTCCTCCTCCTCCTCCTCTTTCTCCTCCTCTTCTCCTCCTCCTCCTCCTCCTTCTCCTCCTCCTCTTCTTCTTCCTCTTTCTCCTCCTCTCCTCCTCCTCCTCCTCCTTCTTCCTCTCCTCTTCTTCCTCCTCCTTCTGATGTGGACCGTGGTCGCCCTCACTCCTTGGCTCAGTCCTCACCCCACTGGCATTGCCAACACAGAGCACTGGTAGAGCCAACGTCTTCCTCTCAACGGAGTCCATGAGGCCTACTCCAAACACCTCGCTTTGAAACCACTGAGCCTGGGTGCAGAGAACTTACAGAAGGGCAGGAGTTAAAGCTGAAGTGTTGATTCACCGGCTATTTATATATTTAGGTATGATTTTATAAATGCATTCGCTGCTCCTTGAGCTAAAAAAAGAAGAAAAAGCTCTCCAAGCACCTCTTGCCAAGCAACCGTGTATTAAGTTTGCCGCCAAATAATTGACATCATAGCTGCGCCGATGGGTCTCCTGTTCATCCATGTGGACGTTAGTTAACATTCCTAATCTCGAGCAGCCTCGGGTAGAATGTTGGGCAGTTAAAAACAGTCCGGGGGGGGGGGGGGCATGATCCAGAAGACGGATTGGAAATTTCAATTCCAGAGATTTCGATTCCAGAGCCAGTGTGGTGTAGTGGTTAAGTGCGCAGACTCTTATTTGGGAGAACCGGGTTTGATTCCCCACTCCTCCACTTGCAGCTGCTGGAATGGCCTTGGGTCAGCCATAGCTCTGGCAGAGGTTGTCCTTGAAAGGGCAGCTGCTGTGAGAGCCCTCTCAGCCCCACCTACCCTCACAGGGGGAGGAAGATAAAGGAGATTGTGAGCTGCCCTGAGACTCTGATTCAGAGAGAAGGGCGGGGTATAAATCTGCGGTCTTCTTCTTCTAAAGAACGTTCCCAGTGGTGCACCTCCTGGATTAGGCACAGCAGTAGTGGAAAGCACCTTCAAGGTGTTGCAGGTTCGTGGCAGCTCAGTAAGGTTTTCAAGGCAGGAGATGTTCAAAGGTGCTTTGCCTGCCTCTGCGTAGCAACCCTGGGCTTCCTTGGTGGTCTTCCATCCGAGTACTAACCAGGGCCAATCTGAGATATGATGAGATCAAGCTACCCTGGACCGTCCAGGTCAGAGGAGAGGTCGTTTGCCCATGGCCTGCCTCTGCAGAACAACCCGGGACTTCCTTGGTGGTCTCCCATCTAAGTACAAACCAGGGATGACCCTGCTTAGCTTCTGAGATCTGATGAGATCAGGCTAGCCTAGACCATCCAAGTCCGATTAGAGAGAAACAGAGGCGTTTTTGCCCTGGCCTGCCTCTGCGTAGCAACCCTGGACTTCCTTGGTGGTCTCTCATCCAAGGACTAATCAGGGCCCGCCCTGCTTAGCTTCCAAGTTCTGAGGGGACTGGGCTAGCCTGGGCCATTCAAATCAGGCAAAGGATGAACATAGGTGGTTTTGCCATGGTCGTCCTCTGCATAACAACTCTGGGTTTCCTCGGTGGTCTCCTATCCAAGCACTAACCAGAGCTTATCCTGCTTAGCTGAAGCGATCAGGTTAGCCTGGGCAATCCAGGTCAGAGGAGAGAGAAACAGGTGGTTTTGCCATGGCCTGCCTCTGCGTAGCAGCCCTGCACTCTCTTGGTGGCCTCCCATTCAAGGACTAACCAGGGCTGACAGCTTCTGAGATCTGATTAGGCTGGGCTAGCCTGGGCCATCCAGGTCAGAGGAGAGACAAACAGAGGTGGTTTTGCCATGGCCTGCCTCTGCGTAGCAACCCTGGACTTCCCTAGATGGCCTCCCATCCAAGTACAAATCAGGGCTGACTCTGCTCAGCTTCTGAGCTCTAATGAGATCAGGCTAGCCTGGGCAATCCAAGTCAGAGGAGAGACAAACAGAGGTGGTTTTGCCATGGCCTGCCTCTGCGTAGCAACCCTGGACTTCCCTAGGCTACCCTGGGCCATGCAGGTCAGGCAAAGGATGAACAGAGGTGGTTTTGCCATGGCCTGCCTCTGCAGAACAACTCTGGACTTCCCTAGGTGGCCTCCCATCCAAGTACAAATCAGTACAGATCTAATTAAATCAGGCTAGCCTGAGCCACCCAGGTCAGGGGATAGACAAACAGATCTGATGGAATTGGTCTAGCCTGGGTTGTTCAGGTCCAGGTGTCCAGGTGGGGACATACTTTGAAAAAAACTCAAATTTCCCATCTTGTATCCTCAGCTTTTTGGCTGAAACATACCTGGGACCAGGGGTGGAATTCTAGCAGGAACTCCTTTGCATATTAGGCCACACACCCCTGATGTAGCCAATCCTCCAAGAGCTTACAAAAAAGAGCCCTGTAAACTCTCGGAGGATTGGCTACATCAGGGGTGTGTGGCCTAATATGCAAAGGAGCTCCTGCTAGAATTCCACCCCTGCCTGGGATGCATATAAACATCACTCAGTGCTCCACCTGGAACTGGAAAAATGTAACCAAACGCCGCATCACACTGGCGAGGGGAACTAGTGTGCAGATGTTTTTGTACATACAAGACACATCCCCGCGAGGAGGCAGAGACATTAAATGTTAATGAGACGCATGAATACCCTGCTCCCTCTCTCTCCCCTCGGCGGCTGCCTTGCCTGAGTTTCCTTCCAAAAAAGCCAGCCTGATTGTAAAATGATTAACTGTCAAGTATCGAAGAACAGCTAAAAAGCCAGCCGGGTGGCTCGCTCGTCCGAGTGACCGGGGCAATTTGCAGAAATTACTTCCCAAATTAACAAGAGAGTGGAGGGTTATTACGAATGCTTATCGATACAGTGTGAAAGGGATCTCTCGAGATATGGGGAAGGCCTGATTATTATAGATTGTTATAGGCCTGACTCCAAACTTTCTGCTCATGGCTATGGGAAACCCAGGAGGTCAACAACAATCTTCAGGAACCCAGAATTAGAACCACAGCTTGGGTTCCGAGCAAGCATGGCTGAAGCAAGCACTCAGACATCTTTCGAAGCTGATGACACGGTCTTTGCAAACTCAACTTCTAGAAGAAGAAGAAGAAGGTGATGATATTGGATTTATATCATATGAAGCTGCCTTCTGCCGAATCAGACCCTCTTTGGTCCATCAAAGTCAGTCTTGTCTACTCAGACTGGCAGTGGCGCTCCAGGGTCTCAAGCTAAAGTTTTTCACACCTATTTGCCTGGACCCTTTTTAGTTCATAGAATCATAGAGTTGGAAGGGACCTATAGGGTCATCTAGTCCAACCCCCTATACCAGGGGTCCTCAACCTACGGCCCGTGGGCCAGATGCGGCCCGCTGAGGGCGTTTATGCGGCCCGCCGGGTTATGGCAAAATCAGACTGGAAGTGACGTTCGACCTAAACTCGCGTTAGCAATGCACACTTCCAGCACTGGGCTGAGGCGGCAGAGACAGAGTGTGAGGCGATACCGAGGTGAGGTGAGTTCCCAGGCTGGGGTGTGTGGTGTGGGAAAGGGAGAGAGATGCAGAAGACGGAGAACTGATGGCCCGCGGCCTTGTACAGTAATGGCAGCCACCACAACAGTCCGGCCCTCCAACAGTCTGAGGGACAGTGAACTGGCCCCCTATTTAAAAAGGTTGAGGACCCCTGCCCTATACTATGCAGGAAACTCACAAACACTTCCCCCTAAATTAACAGTTGGAGATGCCGGGGATTGAACCTGGGACCTTCTGCTTTCCGAGCAGATGCTCTACCACTGAGCCACCATCCCACCCCTATACTCTGAATCTCAGAGTCTCAATCTCCTTTTACCTTCCCCCCTCCCCCAACAACAGACAGTTGGGACTGAGAGGGCTCTCACAGCAGCTGCCCTTTCAAAGACAACTCCTACCAGAGCTATGGCTGACCCAAGGCCATTCCAGCAGCAGCAAGTGGAGGAGTGGGGGAATCAAACCCGGTTCTCCCAGATAAGAGTCCGTGCACTTCACTACTACACCAAACTGGCGCCAGAAGAATCTGGATCACATTGGGTTGAGCTGGCAGAACTGTGCCAAGGCAGTCCAGAAAAATATGCACAGTGCCCTAAATCGCAATGTCGCTTCCTTCCTTCTGGGTCCGATTTCCCTCTGCTAGAGATGCTTCAGCATCAGCAAGGTGAAGCTTTCCTCTCTGAGCGTTCACCCCTTAGAAAGAAAAGAACTGCCTTCCCAGATCCCCACAAGCTCAGTTCTCTGTCTCCAGCAGCAGTGAGCCGGATACCAGTGACTAAGATATGACTGAAACAGTATACCTTGCATTTGTTTACAGCATTGTTAGAGATATACTTTTTTTCTGAGCATAGTTTCGGAAGGCATCTGTGTTTGTTGGTAGTGGAACAGTTAGATTTGAGTCCAGGAGTGTCCGAAGAGACCAACAGGGAGCTTTCCCGGGGCTTTTTTTGTAGCAGGAACTCCTTTGCATATTAGGCCCCCCCCCCGAAGTAGCCAATCCTCCAAGAGCTTACAGAGCTCTTAGTAAAGGGCCTACTGTAAGCTCCAGGAGGATTGGCTACAGGGGTGGAATTGTAGCAGGAGCTCCTTTGCATATTAGGCCACACACCCCTGATGTAGCCAATACTCTGAGAGCTTACAAAAAAGAGCCTCGTGAGCTCTTGGAGGATTGGCTACATCAGGAGCTCCTAGCAAAGGAGCTCCTGCGAGAATTCCACCCCTGATTGGCTACATCAGGGGTGTGTGGCCTAATATGCAAAGGAGTTCGTGATTTTAAAAAAAGCCCTAAGCATTCCAGAATCAAACCTCTCTTCATCAGACACATGTAGGAATGGAGTTCTCTAGGTCTTTATATCTCCATCAGAAGGCAGGAGAGATGTTGTAAAGAATGCTTGTAAAGGGGGGGGAAGGGGGGGTTGCGTACTCAGATTCCACCCTTGGACGGCGCGGTTTTAGTGCCAACCCAACAGGTGAAGAGCTTGGGAATGATCCTGGATGCCTTACTTTCCATGGAGGCCCAGGTCGCGGCAGCTGCCAGGTCTGCCTTCCACCATCTACAGCACATCAGGCAACTAGCACCATATCTCTCCTCCCAAGACTTGGCCACAGTGACCCATGCAATGGTCACTTCCAGATTAGATTACTGTAACTCGCTCTACGTGGGCTTGCCCTTGAAGCTGATCTGGAAACTGCAGCGGGTGCAGAACGCGGCAGCTCGCCTGCTGACTGCATCACCTATACGGGTGAGCGTGCGACCGGTACTCCAAGGCCTGCACTGGCTGCCTATAGAGTACCAGATCCGCTTCAAGGTGTTAGTTCTGACTTTCAAAGCCTTACGCGGCCTGGGACCAGCATACCTGCGGGATCGTCTCTTCCCGTATATGCCCCGGAGGTCGCTTCGCTCAGCCTCCCAGGATAGGCTGATTGTCCCCGGCCCAAGAGATGCCCGTCTTGCCTCTACCAGGGCCAGGTCCTTTTCGGTCCTGGCCCCAACCTGGTGGAATCAGCTCCCTATAGAGATCTAGGCCCTACCTGGCTTACTAGCCTTTCGTAGGGCCTGTAAAATGGAGCTGTTCCGTCAGGTCTTCAGGTGAAGTGGCGGCCATCTGTCCATTAGATCTGTCGGCCTCCCCTACCGTATATCCTACCGTGCTGTTTTGCTGCACTGTCCAGCTGCACCATCTCATCAAAATTGTTCTGACGAGCTATTTGTTTATGGAATAACTGCAACTGCTTTTATTATTAATATATGATTCTAATGTGATTTTATTATGTTGTGCTCCGTCCTGAGCCCCCACGGGGGAATGGGCAGAATATAAATAAACTATTAATAACAACAACAACAATAATAATAATAATGGATGCAAAGGTACCATGTAAAATGGTAATCAGTTTGATTAGAGCAGAGGGAAAATGCTTTGGGGCAGAAAATTAGCCTCTGTAGTGAGATAAGAATCTTATGTCCTTATTCAGCCCAGGTGGGGGGCAGGGATGTTATCTATTTTTCTGAACTTGTGAACTAACTCAAACTCATCAATCTCACATTGTAATCTTCCCTTGGAGCTTCTTTGCTTGAAGACGGCCATTCTTAGATCTGCAGTGAAATGACCTGGGCAATTCAAATGTTCTCCCACCATTCTGCAGTTGTTAAGATCGGACTGCTGAAATGTCGATGAAAATGAGACCATGGACATGAGTAAGAATGGAGATCTCGAAGTCTTTATATCCCAGTCAGAAGGCAGGAGGGATGCGGTAAAGAACGCTCGTAAAGGATGCAAAGGTATAATGCATAACGGCAATAAGTTTGATTAGAGCAGAGGGGAAATGCTTTGGGGCAGAAAATTAGCATCTGTATCCTATGTCCCTATTTAGCCCGGGGGCGGGGGAGGGCAGTATCTATTATTCTGAACTTGTGAACTAAATTCAGCAATCTCACATTGTAATCAACCCTTGAAGCTTCTTTCTTTGAGGACTGTCATTCTCAGGTCAGCAAATTGCTGGGTGGCGGGTCTGGCATCTACCAAGGATGGGGCAGGAGCTCATAAGTGCCCCACTGTGACTACAGGGGTTGTCTGCAATGGAATGACCTGGAAGATTCTAATGTTCTCCCGCTGTTTTTTGAGTAGTGCAGTTGCTGAAACATTGACGAAAGCGAGACCTCAGATGACCTGGTATCTCCTTGGGCCTCACCATGCCCCCCTCATCCTTGCTGCAAAAGGCACAACGCTTGCAAAACAAGTACCCTGCCCTTCTTTGTCCATAACCAAAAGCCGGATTCTTCCTTAGCCCCAAACCCTCCACTGTGCTTCCATCCAACCAGAAACAAACACCAACAGATCAGGGGTGCTATCTCTCAGCCACTGTTTGGCTAACTCCTGCCCAAGATAGACTGCACCACCGATGACTCAGGCTCCCAGCTGTCACCACGGCAACCGGTGTCGCCTAGCAATCATCTGCCTCCCAGTAACCATGGTCGCCTAGCAATAGGGCTTTTTTTTTTTTTTGGCACAGCTCTGGATGGAGAGTTTAAAGTTATTTTTAGCACCGTTGCGAATCGATACCGACAGCTTCCTTTGCTGTTGGGGAGGATGCTGGTTAGGGTGACGGGTTTGGTTGGGGGGATGGTCTTGTTTGTTTCAGCAGTCATCAGCGGGGGTGGGGGTGGGGGGGTGGGCGGGTCAGGACTCGCAGGGAATGCTTTGCCTTGAGCCCCCCTGGACCACGGCATTTGCTGGGGGAGTAGGATGATTGTAGGGTTGCCAAGTCCAATTAAAAAAAATATATCTGGAGACTTTGGGGGTGGAGCCAGGAGACATTGGGGGTGGAGTCAGGATCAAGGATGCGACAAGCATCATTGAACTCCAAAGGGAGTTCTGGGCATCACATTGAAAAGGACCGCACACTTTTTAAATGCCTTCCCTCCACTGGAAATAATGAGGGATAGGGTCACCTTCTTTGTGGGCTTTTGGGGCTTATAGAATTGGACCCCCAGGTCCAATCTTTTGGAAACTTGGAGGGTATTTTGGGGATAGGCACTGGGTGCTATGCTGCAAATTTGGTGCCTCTGCCTCAAAAAACAGCCCCCTTCCCTGAGCCCTGGATACCCACGGATCAATTCTCCATTATACCCTATGGGAATCTATCTCCATAGGGAATAATGGAGTGTCCAGCAGACATTTCCCTCCCCCGCTTTCTGATGACCCTGACACGGAGGGGGGAAGGCCTCCAAACCGGGGGATCCCCTGCCTCCACCTGGGAATTGGCAACCCTAGATGGTTCCTGCATGCTCAAAGTAGTATGGCCAGGTCTTTCTGGCCACTGGCAGAAATTGAGGGGGGGGGTGTAGATTTGCCAGCTTCTGCCCCCCTCCCAAATGCCTGGAGATTTGGGGATGGAGCCTGGGGAGGACAGGGACTTCAGTGGGGTATAAGGTCATAGAGTCCCCCCTCCAAAGCAGCCATTTCTTCCAGGGGGAACTGATCTTTGCAGTCTGGAGATGAGCTGTAATTCCAAAGGACCACCAGGTCCCACTTAAAGGCTGGCGTCCCCAGGGGTGGAATTCTAGCAGAAGTTCCTTTGCATATTAGGCCACACCCCCTGATGTAGCCAATCCTCAAAGAACTTACAAGGCTCTTTTTGGTAAACCCTTGGAGCATTGGCTACTTCAGGGGTGTGGCCTAATATGCAAAGGAGCTCATGCTAGAATTCCACCCCGGGCATCCCTAAGAGCTCTTGAAAAGAGGTGCTTGTTTGCGGGGGGGGGGCTTGTCTTCTCCCACCCCCCTTCCAGTCAGGCTGGGAGCAGCAGCTTTGTTTTTACTTTAAAAAAAACATTTATCATATGTCATTCCTAGTCCACCTTTCCACTGGCACTCAAGGCAGGTGGGACAAAGTGAGTCAATAGAGCCAGTTCAGTGTAGGGGTTAAGAGCGGCAGGCTCAGGGTTCAATTCCCCACTCCTCCTCCACATGCAGCCAGCTGGGTGACTTTGGACCAGTCACAGTCCTCTCAGAGTTCTCTCAGGCCCACCTGCCTCACAGGCTGTCTGTTGTGAGGAAAGGAAGGGGAGGAGAATGTAAGCCACTCTGAGACTCCAAGTGGAAGGTGGGGTATAAATCTAATCACCTCCTCCTCTTCTTCTTTTTTTTTCTTCTTCTTCTTCCTCCTCCTCTTTCTCTTTTTCTCTCCTTCTGGCTCTGTTCCTCCCATCCTGTGGTTGTATCTCATAGTTCAAACAGAGCAAAGACTTTCCTTCCTACACATTGTGGAGGATCACAGTAATAATAATTAATAACAATGCTAAATAGTCTAGATGGTTGTCTGAATTTGGTTTGCATTCTTCGTGGCACCAAACCGAAGTAAGGACTGAAAGATAAACCAAGAAGTTGACAGCACTTTCATTTTGAACTGCTGCTGTGGTCTTTCCGAGATAATTTCTCCGTCGACCCTGTTGGCAAATCACGTTGGGTCTTATTCAGATGAGGAGATGAACTGTGCAACCGCTCCTGAGAAGAGCATCCCCAGGTATCCTCTTGTTTGATAGCAAGTATATTTCCAACTCCAACAGGGGGTCTTCTGTGTATTCCTAAAAACCCTGGCTTCCTGTGACTTAATTGGGCTGTCTGAAATTCATACAACTTGATACTGGGATTCATTCTTCAATTGAGCCTTTGAGAGTTCCTTGGGAGAGGGACAGCTTCCAGTGGCACTTTGCTTTATCTCTTTCCCAACCTTAAAGGTCAAGGCAGCCCCCTGTGCAAGCACCAGTCGTTTCTGACTCTGGGATAATGTCGCATCACGTTTTCACAGGGTGGTTTGCCATTGTCTTCCCCAGTCATCTACACTTCACCCCCAACAAGCTGGGTCCTCATTTTACCAACCTCGGAAGGATGGAAGACTGAGTCAACCTCGAGCCGGCTACCTGAACTCAGCTTCCACGGGGATCGAACTCAGGTAATGAGCAGAGCTTAGGACTGCAGGATTGCAGCTTTACCACTCTGCGCCACGGGGCTACTAACCTTCGGGGTGGCCAAACCGTGGCTCCCCAAACCCCCACCACTCTGTCAGCCAGTTTGGAGAAGGCATTTGTCTCTTGATGTCACTTCTCCGAGCCAAGCCAGCCAGCGACTTGGAGAATGCATTTGAAGTTGCTTTCTTTCCACCTCTCCCTCCCCATCTATTTGCCTCCCTCCCTCCCTCCCTCGCGGCTCTCAAACATCTGACACTTACTCTATGTGCCTCTTACGTTAAGCAAGAGAACTCCAGCCAACAGCTGGAGGTTGGCAAGCCTAGAAATATGCCTCTCCTGGTTGGAGCCAGCTCTACAGCAGCTGGAACAGCCTCACACACCACAAGACGGTGGGAGCATTTGGGTGAGCTTGAACGGAACTAGGGTGGTTCGGAGGGAAGGAGCTAATTATGTCTAGCAGCAAATAAACAGGAACATGGCTCCAAGGGGCACGCACTGAAGTGCTAATGAGGAGCATGAGCTGAATATCGATTGCCGGTAGTGCAAAGCAAAGATGCTCACACAGAACAGTATCACAGGAGGAACCTTTTGTGCATTCACCACATTTTCCCCCCCCAACAGTGTGCTTTAGGATTGCTTTAGGGCAATGACATAGCTTTCCACGTCTGGAAGTGAACCGTGCTTTCTGAAATAGCCAGTTGCTGCTTTTCAACCAAAGGGCACAGGAGGAGCTAGGACACCCTGACCTGTTGAGATCAGGCCCAGGCAAGCCTGATCTCAACAGATCTCGGAAGCTAAGCAGGGCTGACTGGCAAGCTTAAAGCCCTTTATGGTCTAGGACCTGCCTACCTTAGGGACCATCTCCCCCCACATGTTCCCCAGAGAGTGCTGAGATCGGGGTCTCAGAACCTCCTTACAATCCCTGGGCCAAAGGAGGCCCGTCTGAAAACAACTAGGGACAGGGCCTTTTCGATTGCAGCCCCCTGTTGGTGGAACAAGCTCCCGGAGGAGGTGAGGGCCCTGCGGAATCTCGGGAAGTTCCGCAGGGCCTGTAAGACAATCCTCTTCCGACTGGCATACAACTGACCGATATCTGAATATCCAAATTCATGAACATCTGAACATTGGAATACTCGAAGAACCGACTTTTAGGGAAGATGAAGCATGGTATATTGAGAAATGTTTTTATGTATTTTATTGTATTAATTATTAATGTATTTTAAGCTGATTTATTATTAGAGTTTTATGTTGTAAGCCGCCCTGAGCCCGCTTCGGTGGGGTAGGGCGGGATATAAATCGAAATAAATAAATAAGTTCTTGGATGGGAGCCCTCCTTGGAATATCAGCAGTGGGGAGGGCAGGGGCAGGCTCTATTCAGCCACCTCTCTGAATATCCTCCAGGCCCCCAGCAGGGGTCACTCACCAGAGGTCGCCAGGACTTCCAGGTTCTTCTCTGGCAAGTCCTTGGATGGGAGACCTCCTGGGAATACCAGCAGTCGGGAAGGCAGGGGCAGGCTCTATTCAGCCACCTCCCTGAATATCCTCCAGGCCCCCAGGAGGGGTCAGTCACCAGAGGTTGCCATGACTTCCAGATGCAGGCACACACACACACAGAGCGTTTGCCTTGTGAGTAGGAAAACTAGGTGATTGCCTAGGGTGCCAGCCTCCTTGGGGCACCCCATGTGACTCAGTGATGTTAACAGTGCAGGGGGGGGGGCGCCAGAAGTTAGCCTTGCCTAGGTTGCCAGATGGTCTAGGGCCAGCACACACACTTACAAAAATACTGGGAGAGGGAGAGACAAAGAAGAAATGAGCTCTGGCCTGGATAGCCCAGGGAAGCCCAGTCTTGTCAGATCTCTGAAGCTAAGCAGGGTCAACCCTGGCAAATACTTGGGTGGGAGACCTCCAAGGAATACCCGTGCCGGAATGCAGAGGCAGGCAATAACAAACCACAACTAGAATGGCAACTAGAATGATTAAAGGGCTGGAGCACTTTCCCTATGAAGAAAGGTTGAAACGCTTGGGACTCTTTAGCTTGGAGAAACGTCGACTGCGGGGTGACATGATAGAGGTTTACAAGATAATGCATGGAATGGAGAAAGTAGAGAAAGAAGTACTTTTCTCCCTTTCTCACAATACAAGAACTCGTGGGCATTCGATGAAATTGCTGAGCAGACAGGTTAAGACGGATAAAAGGAAGTACTTCTTCACCCAAAGGGTGATTAACATGTGGAATTCACTGCCACAGGAGGTGGTGGCGGCCACAAGTATAGCCACCTTCAAGAGGGGTTTAGATAAAAATATGGAGCACAGGTCCATCAGTGGCTATTAGCCACAGTGTATGTGTGTATATAACATTTTTTGCCACTGTGTGACACAGAGTGTTGGACTTGATGGGCCGTTGGCCTGATCCAACATGGCTTCTCTTATGTTCTTATGTTCTTATGTTCACCTCTCTGAAATGTCCATGCCTCACTAGGGGTCGCCAAAAATCAACCATGACTTCCAGGCATGCGTGCACACGCACACAAAATACCCAATTTTTTTAAAAAAACTGATCAGAAATAAAGAGAAGTGTTTTTGTTGTTTGATTGTGTCAATATAAACTTTGCCCTAGATCCTCACAGTACAGATTTTGTCCTGGATCTGCACAGTGATGATTACCTTCTGTAAATACAGAACTGGTTCCAGTTGGCTTTTTCACTCCATCTCACCCAGGACCTCTCCTTTGTAAACTCCCCAGTATACATGGCCTTTTTGAGAAGGGCCCCTGATTCTCAACAGAGCCCCCCCCCCTTTTTTTTGAGATCACAAAGCAACGGTTGCCAACTCCACTTGGTAGGGCAGTGGAGGGACCTCAGAAGGTGATAGTTCCATAGAATCCATCCTCCAAAAGAGCCATTTCCTCCAGGGGAAATGATCTTTGCAGTCTAGAGATCAGTGGTCATCAGGGCTTTTTTCTTTTTGATCCGGAACGCACAGGAACGCCGCTCCAGCTGACTTGGCATCAGGGGTGTGGCCTAATATGCAAATGAGTTTCTGCTGGGCTTTTTCTTAACCCCCCCCCCCATGGTTGTCATTCCAAAAGATCTTCAGGTCCCACCTGGAGTTGGATCCAACCCCCAAACACTCCTTGTCACTCATAACACAAGCTGACTTTCTGGCAAGCAGGGCTTTATTGTGTAGCAAGAACTCCTTTGCATATTAGGCTATGTGCCCCCTGATGTAGCCAATCCTCCTGGAGCTTACAGGAGACCCTGTAAGAAGAGCCCTGGTCCCACCCACCCCCACCCCCCATGTTTAGCTTTAGCCTGGAGAGGAGGTGGCTGAGAGGTGATATAATCACCTTCAGGTACTTGAAGGGCTGTCCTATAGAGGATGGGGTGGAATTGTTTTCTGTGGCCCCAGACGGCAGGACCAGAACCAACGGGTTGAAATTAAATCAAAAGAGTATCCGGCTCAACATTAGGAAGAACTTCCTGACCGCTAGAGCGATTCCTCACTGAAACAGGCTTCCTCAGGAGGTGGTGGGCTCTCCTTCCTTGGAGGTTTTTCAACAGAGGCTAGATGGCCATCTGACAGCAGTGAAGATCCTGTGAATTTAGGGGGAGATATTTGTGAGTTTCCTGCATTGTGCAGGGGGTTGGACTAGATGACCCTGCAGGTCCCTTCCAACTCTATGGTTCTATTTGCTACATCCGGGGTGTGTGGCCTAATATGCAAAGGAGTTCCTGCTACAGAAAAAGCCCTGCTTGCAACACAATGCCTCGTCTGGAGATCCTTCCAAAATCACTCCTTCCAAGATCACCCCCCCATCCCCCGACTCTGGCTCTGTTAAAGACTCCTCCATGAATTAGGGTTGCCAGCCTTCAGGTGGTACCTGGAGATCTCCTGCTATTACAACTGATCTCCAAACGACCAAGATCAGTCCCCCTGGAGTGAATGGCTGCTCTGGAGGGTGGCGCCTACGGCACTGTATCCTATTGAGGCCCCTCCCCTTCCCAATCCCCACCCTCCCCAGGATCCACCCCCTAAATCTCCAAGTCTTTCCCAACTCAGAGCTGGCTGGCAAGCTTAGTTAGGACGGCAGAGAGGTACTCCGGCGAATGCATCTTCCTTTTTGGCAGTGCCGCGACCGCATGCTGTGGAAACGAAACTGCGCGACGAGGCAAAGCCCCGCTGAGCCAGCATCTGCCCAGCCATGACTTTCTGCACCGTTGCCGCTGTGAACGTCGAAGCATTTGCAAGAGCAAGGGAGCTTCTGCAGCGTAGTTTTCCCTGCACTTTCTGGGTTTCAACCTCCCTGTCCCCCCCCATCAGAGGGTATTTTCCGGCCATGCAGCTGCTTAGCCTCTGAGATCTAGAAGAAGAAGAAGACTGCAGATTTATACCCCGCCCTTCTCTCTGAATCAGAAACTCAGAGCGGCTCACAATCTCCTATATCTTCTCCCCCCACAACAGACACCCTGTGAGGTGGGTGGGGCTGAGAGGGCTCTCACAGCAGCTTTCAAGGACAACCTCTGCCAGAGCTATGGCTGACCCAAGGCCATTCCAGCAGCTGCAAGTGGAGGAGTGGGGGAATCAAACCCGGTTCTCCCAGATAAGAAACCAGGAAAAGGAGACAAAAATGAAGATTCGTCGGGTTGATTCGCATGTGAGAAAAGCGAAATCAAACTTTTCGTGTCAGGACAGCAGAAGTGCAAAATTCGGTCGTATCCCTGTTTCCAGACCATTACTCCACACGGCTTGGCGGATGCCAATATAGTCACAAATGGGTCATTTCAGTGGCATCCGTTGTCCCTTCAGTTGCTTGCGCGATGGTTATTTTTCTGTAACGTTTTTGAAGCCTGGCCTTGAGCAGCTATGAGATGGCACCTCTCTCTGACGGAGACAGTTATTATAAGAAACGCCAACTCGCTGGAGGGGGGGAGAGGAGGAACAGCTCTCTCTCCTCCTTGAAAGGGTGCAATTTCATTCAGAGCGGGTGATGACTGAAAAGACACGGCAAAAACGTGTTATGAATATGCAAGCGTTAGTCATGAGACGGATGGAGGCGAGAACCAGGGGACGGCGACGCCACCATCTCGACGCAGGAGAGGAGGAGGAAAAGAACCCAATGTTGGGTTCTTCAAGTTGCATTTTCAACTGGGGAGGGACGGTGGCTCAGTGGCAGAGCATCTGCTTGGTAAGCAGAACGTCCCAGGTTCAATCCCCAACACCTCCAACTAAAAAGGGTCCAGGCAAATAGGCGTGAAAAACCTTTGCTTCAGACCCTGGAGAGCTGCTGCCAGTCTGAGTAGACAATACTGACTTTGATAGGGGAGGGACAGTGGCTCAGTGGTAGAGCGTCTGCTTGGTAAGCAGAAGGTCCCAGGTTCAATCCCTGGCATCTCCAACTAAAAAGGGTCCAGGCAAGTAGGCGTGAAAAACCTCCGCTTGAGAACCTGGAGAGCCACTGCCAGTCTGAGTAGACAATACTGACTTTGATGGACCCCTGAGGGTCTGATTCAGTAGAAGGCAGCTTCAACTAAAAAAGGGACAGTGGCTCAGTGGTAGAGCGTCTGCTTGGTAAGCAGAAGGTCCCAGGTTCAATCCCCAGCATCTCCAACTAAAAAGCATCTAGGCAAATAGGCGTGAAAAACCTCAGCTTGAGACCTGGAGAACCGCTGCCAGTCTGAGTAGACAGTACTGACTTTAGAGAGGGATGGTGGCTCAGTGGCAGAGCATCTGCTTGGTAAGCAGAAGGTCCCAGGTTCAATCCCTGGCATTTCCAACTAAAAAGGGTCCAGGCAAGTAGGCGTGAAAAACCTCCGCTTGAGACCCTGGAGAGCCACTGCCAATCTGAGTAGACAATACTGACTTGGATGGACCCCTGAGGGTCTGATTCAGTAGAAGGCAGCTTCATAGGTCCAGCTTCATATGTTCAAAGCAGCAGCAGCGGGAAGGCAGTTACGGCTGCCAACTCTGAATTGGGAAATTCTTAGAGATTTGGAGGTGAAGCCCAGTAGGGCAAGATTTGGGAGGGAGGGGCCTCAGCACGGTATAACGTCCTAGAGTCCACCCTCCAAAGAAGAAGAAGACTTCAGATTTATACCCTGCCCTGCTCTCTGAATCAGAGACTCAGAGCGGCTTACAATCTCCTATATCTTCTCCCCCCGCAACAGACACCCTGTGAGGCGGTTGGGGCTGAGAGAGTTCTTACAGCAGCTGCCCTTTCAAGGACAACCTCTGTGGAAGCTATGGCTGACCCAAGGCCATTCCAGCAGGTGCAAGTGGAGGAGTGGGGAATCAAACCCGGCTCTCCCGGATAAGAGTCCACGCACTTAACTACTACAGCACACTGGCTCTCTGTAGAAGAACTATTCTCTGTGCTCCAGAGGTCAGTTGCAGTTCCAGGAGATCTACAGGTAGGGTTGTCAGCTCCAGGTTGGGAGAGAACCAGAGATTTTTGGGGCGGAGTCTGAGGAGCAGGGGTGGAATTCTAGCAGGAGCTCCTTCGCATATTAGGCCACACCCCGCTGGTGTGGCCAATCCTCCTAGAGCTTACAAGAAAGAGCTTTGTAAGCTCTCGGAAGATTGGCTACATCAGTGGGGTGTGGCCTAACATGCAAAGGAGCTCCTGCTAGAATTCCACTCCTGCTGAGGAGGGCAGGGTCTTCAGAGGGTGAAATGTCACAGAGCCCACCCTCCAAAGCAGTTCCAGGGGAACAGACCTCTGTTGTCTGGGGTTTAGTAGTAGTTAGGGTTGTTAAGTCAGACTCAAGAAATATTTGGGGACTTTGGGGGTGGAGGCAGGAGACTTTGGGGGTGGAGCCAGGAGCAAGGATGTGACAACCATGACTGAGCTCTGAAGGAAGTTCCGGCCATCACATTTAAAGGGACGGTGTTCCTTTTAAATGCCTTATTTCAGGGCTCATAGAATTGAACTCCCTGGTCCAATCTTTTTGAAACTAGGATGGGTTTTTGAGGAGAGGTACCAGATGCTATGCTGCAAATGTGATACCTCTACCTCAAAATGCAGCCCCCCAGAGCCCCAGATACCCACAGAACAATTTTCCATTATACTCAATCAATCAATCAATCAATCAATCAATTTTATTTACATCCCGCCCTCCCCACGAAAGCAGGCTCAGGGCGGCTAACAACATAATCAATGCATTAGTTTATAAAGTATTTGAACATAACTAATTAACACATCAATTAAAATTCTACTAAAACTCTAAGAAGTATAATGGTTGGGCCATGTGTGTACCTATATAAGATTAGCTAGCAGAGATATAAACTTTATAAAGGACACAGACAAACACAACTAAAGTTTTTTTTAAAAAAAACCTTAAAATAAAACTTGCTTAAACTTGATCTTAATTTACAGATGTTTGAGAGCCAGGTGCAGTAGTTAAGTGTGCGGACTCTTATCTGGGAGAACCGGGTTTGAGTCCCCACTCCTCCACTTGCAGCTGCTGGAATGGCCTTGGGTCAGCCATAGCTCTCGCAGGAGTTGTCCTTGAAAGGGCAGTTTCTGTCAGAGCTCTCTCAGCCCCACACACTTCACGGGGTGTCTGTTGTGGAGGCAGGGAAGGTAAAGGGAGGTTGTGACCGCTCTGAGATTCAGCGTATAGGGTAGGATATAAATCTATATTGACCCTGATAGGCCAATGGTCCGATTCAGTGTAAGGCAGCTTCATGTGCGTTCCTCTAACAACCAGGGAGATGCACAGAGAGAGGTTCACACTGCAGTCTCCGGGACAAGAGGGCCAAATGAAATCCGAGCATTTGCAAACCAAGCTTTCAAGCCCCCCTGCCAGGTTGAAATCGGCTGTTGGATGCAAGGCCATTGAAAATGCTGCCATCCTGACCAAACAGTCCTTCTGTGCCTGGCTTTTGGGAACCAGCTGCACAGGTCTGCCCTCTGCTGTTCGGATGTTGGGATTACACTCATAATTCCAGCTTTGTTACAAAGCATTAGACAAATTCACCTTTGAGACCATCTAAGTTTTATTCAGAACGTAAGCTTTCGTATGCTTTTAAGCAGACTTCATCAGACAAAATGGGAATGGCAAGCAGCAATTCTTGATATAAGTCGGCAGTGAGCTGGTATGTGGAATCATGGGAGTGTTTTTAGCAGATTAAAAGAATTCCAAATAGGGATCTGTGCTTGTTAGTGTTAGAACAAAGCAGGACTGAAACAACACCGGAGGGTGATAAAAAGCAGACGGCTGTTGTAGGTGTGAAGTGCCATAAATCTAGGTAACATTCTGGCTATGTTAGTTTAAATAGAGGGCATGGTTTCTCCAAAGGTTATAACATCCATTATAGTTTGCCATTAGAAAAAAAGGAAGACATTAAAATACAGTGGAGCATTGTTTAAACCCTCTATTGCTTCAGACCAACACAGCTGCCTACTGGGACCTATCCAGCTTTATAGTCTGTTGCAGCAAAAAACCAACAGGATTCCAGCGGCACTTCTTCTGACTAGCAGGTTTTGATTCCAACTCGAGGCCTCTGGGGCTACAGACCATTTTGTCCAAAACAGGGCTGTGAGTTCTTGCTATTGGATCTATTTGCAACATGATGAAGTTAAAAAGTTCTTAGCACCTGGCAGGATTGCCAGGCTCCAGGTGGAGCCTGGAGATCTCCTGCTTTTACAATACATTAGTTGTTGGGAAATAGAGACTGAAGCATTGGTATGAAATTATATGAAATGAGTTTTGAATGAACAAGCTGGACTTAGACAGAGCTTTGAGCAAAGCAGGAGAATAGACTGTTTTTTGCCTGTCGCCCGTGGCGCAGAGTGTTAAAGCTGCAGTCCTAAGCTCTGCTCACGACCTGAGTTTGATCCTCAGCGGAAGCTGAGTTTTCAGATAGCTGGCTCCAGGTTGACTCAGCCTTCCATCCTTCCGAGGTGGGTAAAATGAGTTCCCAGCTTGCTGTGGGGAAAGTGTAATGACCAGGGAAGGCAATGGCAAACCACCCCATAAAAAGTCTGCGGTGAAAACGTTGTGAAAGCAACGTCACCCCAGTCAGAAACGACTGGTGCTTGCACAGGGGACCTTTCCTTTAAGGAAGGAAACTCCTTTTCAACATGTCAGGGCTCTTCAGAATGAAGCGGATTGCTACATACCCGTTTTACAGATAAGGGAAAGGATGCTAACGGAGACAGATCTAAATATCACGCACAATCACGTGGCATAACATTGGGTGCTTTCACACGGTGACTGTCTGCAAGTGGATTTTGCCATTCTTACATAGTAAAAATCCACTTGCAAAGCACGTTATTTAGTGCATGTCAGGGCTTTTTTTGTAGCAGAAATTCATTTGCATATTAGGCCACACCCCCTGTTGCAACCAATCCTCCTGGAGCTTACAGTAGGCCCTGGACTAAGAGCCCTGTAGGATCTTGGAGGATTGGCTACGTCAGGCGTGTGTGGCCTAATAGGCAAAGGAGTTCCGGTTATTAAAAAGCCCTGGTGGGTGTGAACACACCCAGTGTTAGGCCATTCTAAGGAGATGGTTTGGGCATCATGGTGATCCCAGGTTGATTCCTTAAGGATGCTTCTAGAAGAAAGGTTTGGCCAAGTACCAGGAGACAGACTACTCGAGTTGAAGGTTCTTTGACAGGTTGTACTGTTGCACAAATTCCAAGTCTTGGCGGTGGTACGCCTTTGTTGCTCCTTGCTGACTTTCTCACAGTAACTGTGGTTGTCTCTGCTTCTCCTTTTGATTCAGTGCTTTCTTGTGAAGGTGGACCTGCCTGCTCCCAGGTGGTCTCTGCAGGTTGCCAAATAGCAAATTCACTGAAGGTAACATCCTCTATAGGAGTTTTCCAGCCCAATAAACAGTGCAGTCCTACCCAGAGTTACACATTTCCAAGCCCAGTGACCTCTTGTGGGTCTAGGAGGGTGTAAATCTCTTTAGGATTGCACTGTTAGGACCTCTTAAACTGATAAATCAATTGCCTGTTCAACACCTAATGAACCTCCCAACTGCATTTAAATACTTCCACACATTACAGAAGCCTTATCGGTGTCTTTTTTGAGAGAGCAAAATAAATATAAGACAATTTACAACTTAGTGGCCAGCTGTGTAAAGTCATCTTTTATTTATGGTCAACCTAATACAAATCTGCCTTCATTGGTAAAAATAGCTTTCCCCCCCCCTCCCTCCCCCCAATTCATCAGCTCAAATGGGGGTTGATTCATCTATCAATTAACGGCTGCAGAGATGAAAAGCAGTTTGGGAAGAAGGATCCCCTGTAAAACATCTCTTTTCATTCTTGTAGTTATGTCAGCTCTTGACTATAGCCACCAGGGGGTGTTGAAATTCCACTTCTTGTGCCAGCTACCCGGCCAGTTCCTCCCATCCCCAAAATTCTGAGAAGCCAGGAGAGTTCCAAGGCAGTTCTAAGAGACAATTATTTATTTTTGGATGAAAGAGAGGAACGTGAAGACCTTCTGCTCGTGCTGGGAGCTGTCGATTTTTCAGCCAATGGGTCCCTTGAATTTCTGGGGAGAAAAGGAAGCGTTTTAAGAAGGACTGCCACCTGTTTGTCATTACTTACGGATTGCTTGTCTTTATGAGCCACAATAAGCAAAAGCATCAAGAGGGACATGGCTCATTCGTGTTGGAGGCAGCATTGTGTTCTTTAAGAAACTGCCATCCTCTCTCTCTCTCTCTCTCTCTCTTTGCTGATTGCTGAGCTATAGGGCTGCCAGCTCTGGTAAAGTTGCCAGCCTCCAGGTGGGGCCTGGAGATTTCCCGCTTTGACAACTGATCTCCAGCTGGCAGAGATCAGCTCCCCTGGAGAAAAGGGCTGCTTGGAAGGGTGGACTCTAGGCAAGAGGTGTTAAACATGCGGCCTAGAGGCCGAATCAGGCCCCCGGAGGGCTCCTATCTGGCCCACGAGCAACTGGCTGTCATTTGCTTCCTTCTCCCTCTCTCTTGCTTCCTTCTGCATCACAGTTTGCTTTGCCAGGCTTGCTCAATCGCACAGGAGCTACAGAGCAAAACCACTATGTTCTCCATTGGCTGAGGCTCCTCCCTTGGGGAGGAAGGTGGGGGGAAGGCAGAGCTAGTTTTGCCAGGCTCTCTCAATCGCACAGCAGAGCTACTGAGGCAAGCCTCTTCTATTGGCTGAGGCTCCTCTCCCGCCAGTCCCCTGGGGAAGGAAGGAAAGAGCCAGAGCTTCCTTTGCACAGTTCCCTGGATCTCATGGGAGAAATACAAAGAAAGTACCTTTAAGACCAATGAGTGCTAACATTTTAAGCATGTTTTAAATTTTTTTTAAAATATATTTAATTATGTTTGTGTCCTTTATAAAGTTTATATCTCTGCTACCTAATCTTAAATAGGTACACACATGACATGGCCCGACACGGCCCAGCCCAATCCAACATGGCCTGGCCCAACAAGGTCTCATTTATGTCAGATCCAGCCCTCGTAATGGAGCTGTTCTGCCAGGCCTATGGCTGAGCCAGGCGGACATCCTTATCCTACACTGTTGCTTAACTCGGGCCAATTGCAGTTGCTTAAATGATGTGTCCATCCCATGCCACGCCGCTCAAATTCAACGTCTGTATTAATGGCTTAACTAGCTTAAATTTTACTCTGTTTTAATTGTTGGATTGCTGTATTGTTTATTCTTTTGATTGTTTTTACTGTTGATCTGGTTGTTTTATTGCAGGGGTGGCCAACAGTAGCTCTCCAGATGTCTTTTGCCTACAACTCCCATCAGCCCCAGCCATTGGCCATGCCGGCTGGGGCTGATGGGAGTTGTAGGCAAAAGACATCTGGAGAGCTACTGTTGGCCACCCCTGCTGTAGGGCATTGGACCCTGCTGAGGCCCTCCCCAAACCCCACCCTCTCCTGGATCCATCGCCAAAGTCTCCAGATATTTTCTCTTTCAGATCTGGCAACCCTAGCTCTGGGTTGGGCTAACCCCGAAGATTTTTGGGGTGGAGCCTGAGCAGCGTGGAAGGACTTCTGTGAGGTATAACTTCCAAGGCTCTTGTCTAGCAGGAGCTCCTCTGCATATTAGGCCACGCCTTCCTGATGTAGCCAATCCTCCTGGAGCTTACAGTAGGGCCTGGAATAAGAGTCCTCTCAGCTCTTGGAGGATTGGCTACATCAGGGGGCGTGGCCTAATATGCAAAGGAGCTCCTGCTAGAAAAAGAGCCCTGGTCACCATTTAAGGCCAGAGAGTCCACCTTCCAAAACACCCATTTTCTCCAGGTATTTCTTCCAGATCAAACTCCTGGAGATTTGGGGAGAACGGAGACAATGCCATAGAGTTCCCACCTCCACACAGCAATTTTTTTCCAGGGGAAATATCTCTGTAGCCTGGAGGTGAGCTGTAATTCCAGGGGTTGCCAGGTCCAACTCAAGAAATACCTGGGGGCTTTGAGGGTGGAGCCTAGAGACTTTGGGGGTGGAGCCAGGAGCGAGGTTGTGACAAGCACAATTGAACTCCAAAGGGAGTTCTGGCCATCACATTCCTTTTTAAATGTCTTCCCTTTGGAAATAATGAAGGATGGGGGCACCTTCTTTGGGGCCTTATAGAATTGGACCAACCTTTAGAATTGGACCAGCCTATAGAACCTATACGGAAGCTGGGTTTTCAGGTAGCCGGCTCCGGGTTGACTCAGCCTTCCATCCTTCCAAGGTCGGTAAAATGAGCAGCCAGCTTGCTGGGGAGAAAGTGTAGATGACTGGGGAAGGCAATGGCAAACCACCCCGTAAGAAGTCTGCCGTGAAAACGTTGTGAAAGCAATGTCACCCCAGAGTCGGAAACGACTGGTGCTTGCACAGGGGACTACCTTAACCTTTATAGAACTGGACCAACCTGGTCCAACCTTTTCGAAACTTAGAGGTGTTTTGAGGAGAGGCACCAGGTGCTATGCTGAACATTTGGTGCCTCTGCCTCAAAACATAGCCCTCCCCCAAGAGCCTCAGATACCCACAGATCAATCACCATGCAACCTATGGGAACCGGTCTCCGTAAGGCATAATGGAGTGCCCAGCGGACATTCAACCCCCCTATGCTGCTTTCTGATAGCCCTGAAGTGGGGGGAGGGCCTCCGGACCAGGGGATTGCCCCCAACTGGGGATTAAACACAACAGGAAAGCACAACGTACAGATAATGGAAAACCAGCAAAAACGCTCTGTGTTTGGGCATCACTTCAGACAATCATGCTATACTCATTCAATTCTTTTATGTAGCATTTACCACCATGCATCTAAATCATGCCATTTTAATCAAGATCATAGTCCATAGCTGATTATCGTACATTAAATGTGCAGAACCGGTTGGATAAGCAGACCGCTGCCTTAAGGAACACGTCAGGTGTTTTCACGGCACTGCCTGCGTCTGGAAGTATACGAGATAAGCAGAAACTGTACCTTTTTTTTATTATTTCAAGCATCTGGGATTTATTTTCGCTTCAAGCGGACTTATGGACTATGATCTTGATCAAAATGGCATGAATTAGATGGTAATTACGGTGGTAAATGCTACATAAAAGAATTGAATGAGTATAGCGTGATTGTCTGAAGCGCATTACACACAGCGTTTTTGATAGTTTTCACCCCATTAGGGATTGGCAACCCTAATCCCCAGGCCCCACCTGGAGGATGGCATCCCTACATTCTCATCCACCCTCGCCTAGGCCCCGGGAGAAATTCAGGGCTAACTCCAGGATGGCTGTGCTTAGTCTGCAGTGACTGGGTTCCCCCCAATTCCAGCTGCACCTCAGGGACCAGCCCGAAGACTCCCACCCTCGCAGCCCCGGGGCCTAAGGAAGAGATGGAGCTTTTGTGAGGCTCCCTCGACGCTTCTCCATGGCAACCGGACGTCTGGGTGCGTGAAGGAAGGTTAGGCCATGCTTTAGTGGAGATGAATAAGCCCAGGGCCTCGCCTGGACAGTTTGTTTCTGCTCCTGAGGGCGGAAAGAAGAAAAGGCCCTCAGAAAAGAACTCCGTCGCAGGCCTCCCAATCCATGCAAAAGGCACCAGCTAAGTTTCGGGTGGCTTTCCTGGTGGATTGTCCAGGGCGAAGGAGAACAAACTTTGAGTCCGGTGGGCACTTTTAAGACTGACGAAAGTTTATTCAAGGGATGAGCTTTTGCGTTGGTCTTAAAGGTGTCCAGTGGAGTCAACATTCGTTCTGCTGCTTCAGACTGGAAGTACTGCCCACCTGGAAGTACCTGAAAGGTACATACAGAGTAGAGGGCCAAGGTGATATACATGACCATGACACAAGGGTTGCCAGATCCAACTCAAGAAATATCTGGGGACTTTGGGGGTTGAGCCAGGAGACTTTGCGGGTGGAGCCAGGTCCCGCCTGGAGGCTGGCATCCCTATCAGCTGCCTGAAACTGAATCGGAACCTGGATCCCTCAGCATCAGCATGGTCTACTCAGACTGGCAAGGGCTCTCCATGAGCTCAAGCAGCCATCGCTCACATCAGCCTCCTGCTCGGCGTTCCCTCTAAGCGGAGTTAGTGCGAGCCAGCTCACTGTCCTTTAGCCTCTGATTCACACATTTTTGTCTTAGCTCAGAAAAGTGGCGCTGGAGCAAACTCATGGATGCTCACAACTTGAATGCCAGTCACTGACAAAGTAGAATTCTTGCTCACAAGCAGGGCTTTTTTTTTAGCAGGAATGCAGTTCTGGCTGACTTGGTGTCAGGGGGTGTGGCCTAATCCTTCTTTAAAAATCCCTGTGTGAAACAATGGTGCCAGCAGGAGGTGTGGCCTAATATGCAAATTAGTTCCTGCTGGGCTTGTTCTTTAAAAATCCCTGTGTGAAACAATGGTGCCATCAGGGAGTGTGGCCTAATATTCAAATGAGTTCTTGCTGGCCTTGTTCTTTAGAAAGCCCTGTGTGAAACAATGGTGCCGGCAGGAGGTGTGGCCTAATATGCAAATTAGTTCCTGCCGGGCTTGTTCTTTAAAAATCCCTGTGTGAAACAATGGTGCCAGCAGGAGGTGTGGCCTAATATGCAAATTAGTTCCTGCTGGGCTTGTTCTTTAAAAATCCCTGTGTGAAACAATGGTGACATCATGGGGGGTGGCCTAATATGCAAATGAGTTCTTGCTGGGCTTGTTCTTTAAAATTCCTGTGTGAAACAATGGTGCCATCAGGAGGTGTGGCCTAATATGCAAATTAGTTCCTACTGGGCCTTTTCCTTTAAAAGACCCTATGTGAAACAATGATGACAGCAGGGGGTGTGGCCTAATATACAAATTAGTTCCTGCTGGGCCTCTCCCCTTTAAAAGGCCCTATGTGAAACAATGGTGCCATGAGGGGGTGTGGCCTAATGTGTAAATGAGTCCTTGCTGGGCTTTTTCTCCCCAAAAAGCCCTGCTCACAAGACTCCACAGCTTAGAGGGAGTATTAATGGAGATGTTGGGGATTGAACCTGGCACCTTCTGCCTACCTGCCAAGTGGAGGCTCTTCCCTCTGAGCTGCAGGGTTTGTTTTTGCTTCCTCTGCTTTCCCTGCCTGATCTGAAGGTGGCAGGATCCGGCCGCCTGAGCCCATCACCATCTCCCCGCTTTCGCCTGCCGCTGGGAAATATTAATTAAAGGGGAAAGGATGCCAAGGCGGGGAGAGTCAAAAGTTCAGCTGCCAGGTTCCCCCGCCCAGGCAATTGAACAAGAGGGAAAAGAAAAGAGAGGGAACTGAAACAGAAAACCCACCCGGCCTGCTTCGTTAACTGACCCAGGACCTGCCAAAATGTGGCGAATGAATTCTGCCCAAGTGATTGTCACCTCCTATGCAAAGCGAGCGGTCCGTCCCTTCCCTCGGGAAAGATTGATGCAAACCCAACCCTGCGTGGAAGTCTGGTTTCGTAACCCTTCTGAAGGCAAAGTTCTAAGAGACGTGCCTTTGCTAACACCAGTCAGAGACAAGGAGCACCTTAAAGGCCAGGGGTGGCCCAACTGTGGTTTGGGAACTGCATGTGACTCTTTCACACATATGGTGTGGCTCTTGAAGCCCCCACCGCCCTGTTGGCCAGCTTGGAGAAGACATTAGTCTCTTTAAAGCCCTTCTCCAAGCCAAGCCAGCCGGCAGTTTGGAGAAGGCATTCAAAGTTAAAGTTGCTTCCTTTCCACCTCTCCCTCCCCTATTTGACTTCCTTCCTTCCTTCCTGGCTTGTGGCTCTCAAACATCTGACATTCATGTCTTGCTGCTGTCAAACACAGCTACCCATCTTGATCTACCTGCCAGGGACTCTTTGATCTGCACATCTCCTAATGTGGTACAACAGCACACCAACAATGCTGTATTGCCCACAGCCACCACAGTTAGTTGAGTCCCAACAGTAGTGCTGATCGTGGTAGAAAGTGGCCTCAGATTGCAGCTGATTTATGGCAACC